>NC_057797.1:7966420-7984557 GCF_018294505.1 Triticum aestivum
ATTCAGAAAAATAAAACTAATTCAATTCAAAATGTTAAAAATACAAATAATATATAAAAAAAATTCAGAAAAATAAAACTAATTCAATTCAAAATAATATACCAGAGGCCGGTCGTCGGCTATGGTGGTACGGCCGGACTCTGCAGAGCGTCATGGACTACATCACTCCAAATTTCATGTATCATTCGAAAATGGACACCAAACACATCACGGGTAATATAATTCACATGATCCATTCAACAAAGTTTGGTACAATAAATTATTACACATCATTTCTTCCCTTGTGTCCCTGCTTGCTTACGATTGTGCCATATCCATGGAGCATCCTCTTAATTTAACTTAATGCTTGGGTCGGTGTTCACTTTGAAGGGCGGAATTTCAGCAAACATATTATAATCTTCTGACATGTCTGTCTTGTCCTCCACTCCCACGATGTTTCTTTTCCCTGAAAGAACAATGTGGCGCTTTGGATCATCGCATGATGTACTGATCGTTTTCTTATCTTTCCGTTTCTTCGGTTTGCTACTCATGTCCTTCACATAGAAAACCTGAGCGACATCTTTCGCTAGGATGAATGGTTCGTCAAGGTAACCAAGATTGTTGAAATCCACCATTATCATTCCGTATTGCTGGTCCACCTTTGCCCCACCTCCTGTTAGCTTGAACCATTTGCACCGGAACAAGGGGACCTTAAAGGAGGGTCCATAGTCAAGTTCCCATATCTCCTCTATGTAACCATAATATGTGACCTTTTGCCCATTCTCGGTTGCTGCATCAAAGCGGACACCACTGTTTTGGTTGGTGCTCTTTTTATCTTGGGCGATCGTGTAAAATGTATTCCCATTTATCTCGTACCCTTGGAAAGTCGTTATAGTCGAAGATGGTGTCTTGGCCAACATGTACAGCTGATCTACAACATCATTGTCATTCATTAAATGTTTTCTCAACCAACTGCCGAAAGTCTCCATGTGGGCCTTCCTAATCCAGGATTCAGGCTTCCCCGGGTTGTCCGAGCGTAAAATATTCTTGTGTTTCTCAAAGTACGGAGCCACCAAGCCGGAATTGGTCAGTACAGTGTGGTGTGCTTCAGTCAGAGAATGGCCGTCCATACATATCGTTGATTTCCTTCCGATCGTGCCTTTTCCACTTAGTCTCCCCTCGTGCCGCGATCGAGGAAGACCAATCGGCTTAAGGTCAGGAACAAAGTCAACACAAAACTCAATTACCTCCTCATTTCCATAGCCCTTGGCGATGCTTCCTTCTGGCCTAGCACGGTTACGAACATATTTCTTTAATACTCCCATGAACCTCTCGAAGGGGAACATATTGTGTAGAAATACAGGACCGAGAACGAAAATCTCTTCGACTAGGTGAACCAGGAGGTGCGTCATAATATTGAAGAAGGATGGCGGGAACACCAACTTGAAACTGACAAGACATTGGATCACATCGTTCTGTAACCGTGGTAGAACTTCTGGATTGATTACCTTCTGAGAGATTGCATTGAGGAATGCACATAGCTTCACAATGGCTACTCGAACATTTTCCGGCAGGAGCCCCCTCAAAGCAATCGGAAGCAATTGCGTCATAATCACGTGGCAGTCGTGAGACTTCAGGTTTTGGAACTTTTTCTCCGCCATGTTTATTATTCCCTTTATATTGGACGAGAATCCAGACGGGACCTTCATACTGCTCAGGCATTCAAAAAAGATGACCTTCTCTTCTTTGGTCAGAGCGTAGCTGGCACGACCTTGAAACCATTCCGGATGCCGGTCATCAGGGTCTTTCAAACGTTGCTGGTCCTGCCGTGCTTCCTTTGTATCATTTGTCTTCCCATACACGCCCAAGAATCTTAGGAGGTTCACGCAAATATTCTTCGTAACGTGCATCACGTCGATTGCAGAGCGGACATCTAGGACTTTCCAATATTCTAGCTCCCAGAATATAGATTTCTTCTTCCACATGGCTGCGTGCCCGTCAGCTCCCTTCGGAACTGATTGTCCGCCAGGACCCTTTCCAAAGATGACTTTCAAATCCTTGACCATATCAAATACCTCAGCACCAGTGCGTTCCGCAGGCTTCGGCCGGTGATCTGCCTTGCCGTTGTAATGCTTGCCTTTCTTTCTTACTGGATGAATTTTCGGAAGAAATCGACGATGCCCAAGGTACACGTTCTTCTTACAATTTGGCAAATGTACACTTTCAGTCTCATGTAAGCAGTGCGTGCATGCATTGTATCCCTTATTTGACAGTCCCGAAAGGTTACTAAGAGCAGGCCAATCATTGATGGTTACGAAAAGCAACGCTCGTAGGTCAAATTCCTCTTGTTTGTGCTCATCCCACACACGGACACCACCCCACAGCTGTAAAAGTTCATCAACTAATGGCCTTAGGTACACATCGATGTCTTTGCCGGGTTGCTTCGGACCTTGGATGAGCACTGGCATCATAATGAACTTCCGCTTCATGCACAACCAAGGAGGAAGGTTGTAGATGCATAGAGTCACGGGCCAGGTGCTATGGCTGGAGCTCTGCTCGCCAAAAGGATTCATGCCATCCGTACTTAGAGCAAATCTTATGTTCCTTGCGTCAGCTGCAAAATCTTTGAACCATCTGTCGATCTTTCTCCATTGCGTTCCATCTGCGGTGTGTCTCAACTCCCCGTCCGACTTACGGTCCTCTTTGTGCCATCGCAACAACTTGGCATGCTCTTTGTTCCTGAACAGACGTTTCAACCGTGGTATTATAGGAGCATACCACATCACCTTGGCGGGAACCCTCTTCCTGGGTTTCTGGCCCTCAACATCGTCACCAGGGTCATCGCCTCTGATCTTATAACGCAATGCAGTGCATACCGGGCATTCATTCAAATTCTCGTATTCACCGTGGTAGAGGATGCAGTCGTTGATGCATGCATGTATCTTCAAAACCTCTAAACCTAGAGGGCAGACAACCTTCTTTGCTTCGTACGTACTGGCGGGCAACTCGTTATCCTTTGGAAACATATTCTTCAACATTTTCAACAAGTTTTCAAATGCCGAGTCAGCTACACCTGCCTCTGCCTTCCATTTCAGCAAATCCAGTGTGCAGCCCAGCTTTTTCAGACCATCATCGCATCCGGGGTACAGCGCCTTTCTGTGATCCTCTAACATGCGATCCAAATTCTCCCTCTCCTTTTCAGTTTCGCAGCGTCTCCGTGCATCAGCAATGGTCCGACCAAGATCATCAACGGGATCATCACGTGCCTCTTCTTCACCTTCCCCTTCACCTTCAGCATCCTCCATGAAAGTATCACCGAAATGAGCAAGATAGCTTTCATCGATGAAATCATCCCCTTCTTCATCTTCTTCCATTATAACCCCTCTTTCTCCATGCTTGGTCCAACAATTATAGCTTGGCATGAAACCGTGCCGAAGCAGATGCATGTGAACATCTCTTGAGGAAGAGTAACCCTTCTGATTCTTACAGATAACACATGGACAGATAACAAAACCCCCCTGCTTGTTCGCATTAGCCACTACGAGGAAATCTTTCAAACCCGTAGTGAACTCGCCGGAGAGTCGGTTACCGTACATCCATTGCCGATTCATCTGTATTATTATAATATAAAATATATAATTAACCATCATGCATTTGTTAAACTAACTAGCTACAAACAATATAAATTAAACAATGAACTGCACACATGCATATTTTATCAATGACACATCAAAGGTTCATCAAGTTGCTAACCGCGATCGAGGAGTGTGGCTCCAACACTTCATGTCATGTTTGTTTCATGCTCTTGGGGCATTTCATCAAACACCTTATGTGCATAAGAGGAACCAAAAGCAAACCTACACCCACTTGTGAAGAGAATGGCTCCAAATGGCTAAGTGTTGGCTGCTGGATGGGTATATATAGGGGAGGGGCTTTAGTTGCGGTTGGCCTGGCAAACCGTGACTAAAGGTGCCCGAAGGCCTTTAGTCGCGGTTGTCCTGGCCAACCGCGACTAAAGACCCTCACGTGCGCCAGCTGGCCACCGAGCGCCCTGGGCCCAGGCCTTTGGTCGCGGTTCACCTCCAGAACCGCGACTAAAGGTCCCATTAGTCGCGGTTCCTACAGCTTCGCGACTTATGGGGCTGGACGGAAGCCTGTTTTTCCACCAGTGAACATTCTTGACATTCACAGGGTTCAAGGACTTCGTATAGCCCCGACCAATCCCAACGGGACGCTCACCCCGTTCCAGGATATAAGCAACATTCAATCCTTGGGTGATGAGCATTACACAAGCACACAATTTCAGTTTTTGTAGCTCAACTGATGAATTGTGCCATTGATTGCATACCCTAAAGAAGTAAAAAAGGCAAGAGGGATAGAGAGTGGTATGCACAAAATAAGGATGAGATTAATAAGAGACGCCGTGAGGTTTACAAACAGAAGAAAATTGCCTGGGGCACAAACACAGCTGGTTGTATCACACGGTAATGAAGATGAACTTCATCCTACATGGCCCAGTTATAATGATGTATACTGATCTATTCTTCATCTACTCAGGCCATAATGAGATTAAGAATCAGATGGAAAGGGAGCGGTATGCACAAAATAGAGAGGAGATATTAAAGAGACAATGACAAGCCCATGAGCAAAATAAGCATATTGAGCAGATGGTCCTTGGGGATATGAGGGATCTGCTGCAATCCATGTGAAAGGATATTAAACTCTATGGATTTCCGGATCTGGTTGACACAGATGGTTCTTCTGACGTTGATGCTAGAGAGGTAACAGAGGAGAGACAGGTCAAAACGGACCAAGAACATCTAGATCTATTCAGTTGTTTGAACAATGAGCAACTAGCTTGTTTCAATGACATAATGGATCATGTGACAAACCCAAAAATCCAGATATTCTTTGTTGACGGTCCAGGAGGCACTGGGAAGACGTACCTGTACAAGGCATTGTTTGCAAAGGTCCGTTCGATGGGCCTAATAGCGATCGCAACTGCTACATCCGGTATAGCGTCTGACATTGTGATTTCTTATACCGACGATGAAGAACCTATTAACAAGCTTATCGAAGATGTCTTCCCATCCCTGCACACCAATGCTAGGTCGAGAGAGTACATGAGCAGCACACGTGCAGTTCTCTCGACCAAAAACGAGCATGTGGATGACCTGAATGACACGATTGACTTCCTGAACTCGATCACACCAAATGGGTTGCCCCCGCATGTCTCGAGAGTAAAAATCAACTGCCTGGCCATTTTGCTACGGAACCTCGACCCTCATAATGGGCTATGTAATGGAACACGGCTTATGATCAGGGCCTTCCAGGATAATGCAATTGATGCAGGGATTGTTGGTGGCCAGCATGCTGGAAAGAGGGTGTTCATACCTAGCATCCCTATGTCATCCTCCGAGGACACCTCACTTCCCTTCAAGCTTAAGAGAAAACAGTTCACTATCTGCGTGAGTTTTGCGATGACCATTAACAAGGGACAGGGTCAAACCATCCCAAATGTTGGTATTTACCTTCCAGAACCTATTTTCTCACATGGCCAACTATATGTTGCATTGTCAAGGGGTGTCTCAAGAAAAACGACGCGGATTATAGCCAAGCCTAACAAGGAGGTTGATAAATCTGGAAGAAGCACCAAAAACATTGTCTACAGAGAAGTTTTAGAGGGGTGAGGTACATGCAATCGTTCGTGTTTTCTTTGCACCTTTGATTTTGTACCTATATAACTAACTCTGAATGTAACACTTCTCTCTTATTTTATTTGTAGGTTTTGATCACATCGCGCTACATAATAGGGTGCTAAACAAGAATGATGCCGATGTGACCTCTAACTCTTTATGTCAGAGTCGTTTATTAGTGTGATTTATTTTTAAAAATCATTGACATATCAACTGTCTCAAAATGAAAAAGTTCAGACTTTAAATGTGCCACACTTGTTATTCTGTTCTTGTTCTGATTACTTACACCATTCATTTGGGAACGTGGAAATTTCAATTTATTCTTTCAATTCCATAACATAAGATTGTACTACCAGCAAAATTTAAGCTGCTGGGATCATTGACAGAAATAATGAAATATTGCAAATTTATGATGGCTGTTTTTTCTCTGAAGTGCATATGTGATTATGACCTCGGTCTAGGTGTCAGCCATAACACCAACGCATTACAGTCATAATAGTAACCATTTTTCATTTGCAAGTCGATCTAGCATCGTCATGTTGACAGTGTTGACGTGCTCACACTCGTCAATCCATTCGTTGTATCTGCAGGAAAAAGAATTCAATCTTCGGTTCCAGGTCCGGATAAGCCTAATGTATTTGTAACAACTCTATAGAGTAAAGAGTTCTTTGTTGCATTCAACTTACATATCAATAGGCTTAGTCACCTCTATAGCACTGTATTTCGTTTAAACGATATTTTTATACAGGTTCAGTTTTGAACTTCTGATGATGCAAGTTTGTTTGAAGTAGTCCAGTTAACTCAAGACTTGAACATGAAAAAATAGGGAGCCACATAGCCTATCTTACAAACATGAAGGTGTGATGTAATGGCAACCAAGCAAGCATATAACTGTACATGATTACTACCTCGGCTCTGCTCCATTATGACCTAGTTGATTAGAGTGACTAAACACCCAAGAGTATATAAGAACGGGCATGGCTGTAGGAAAATTATGGATAAGCTACACCCTGTTCCTAGAGCTGTAACCATTAGGTTGAGAAGAAATAAAACCAATGAGATGTCTGGTGTGGAATTTCTAGCTGAGAATCGATCAGTAAGACATCTGCATTAGGAAGTAAAATCTGCAGTTCTAAGTATAATTTGGGCATTCCATTTACAATGGTACTGAAGCTTTCCTGGCAAAGGCCGTCTCTCATAAACTCATGTGATGAACTGAACGCAGTGATTCCTACTAAACATAAAGAACCCTGCTGCCTACCAGTAAAAATATGTTCTGCTACATGTGCAGAATTTTTTTTTTGCAAGATTACACGTGCATAATTTTTAGTCATGCTTAGTTAGTGCATAAAGTTATCACGTAAACCATATTAAGTCTAGTGAATGAAAAACAAAAATCAAGAGGATCTTTTTTTTAGTCTCCAAAGTATCTGAAAGAACGGAAGTAATGCCTCATCTAGAACTGTATTGCTTCCATAGGTTGTGTTCTTTATATGAATAATATCATTTTTGCAAGGCAAATGAGAGCTGTTGTTAGAAGAGTCATTCTGAAAGAAACACATGAGGATCTTAAGCTATCCTTGATCAAGATGCAATTGAAGAGGCAAAATCTCAAGGCACAATCTGAAAAGATTTGGTGCAAGAGAAGACTGCCAGTCATCATACTGGGTGCGCATATAAGGTGCCGGAAGGAAGCGATCGGTAACAGCCAACACTTAATTCAATGATACTTGGAAATTATAGCTCAGCGCTCAAATACGACACGTACACAAAATTAGTGTTAATGACTAAGGCCAACAGCAACAGTCTTGTCACCAGCAACCATATAGGCATGAATTTTGAATTCAGGTAAGCCATCACGAATGTGTTTTGCGTCTACAACTCAATATTGCTAAAGCAACTTCAAGCCAGTCATCGCGCTAACTTTTGGACCTTATGGTGTAATTGAGTTGTCCACATTATGTACAAAATATTATTTTCATAAATTTCCTTAACTACACGCATGAAGCAACCTCAATAATGTATTGTACAAAAAAAGACACCAGATTAGATCCATTTACTACATAAAGTGTGTCTCTACTATTTAGCTGTGAGACTCACCATCTTCCATTTTTAGCCAAAAATATGTACCGACCGATAACAACCTGACTGTGTGTAATCTAACAATTCGAGTTATCAAATTCACTATGATGTTTGATTAGGGAACCTAGATCGCCACGAAAGTAAACTTAAAAAATCGGCCAGCCCAAAAGAAATGCGATTCAGGTGAGACGAGATGAGCTGAGATGGTGGAGGACTCAACTGGAGACGGCGTAGACGAGGTGGGGGGTGTCGGCGAGACGCGAGAGGTGCGCTAGCACCCAGCGGAAGGCGTTCCTGCAGTTTGGGCCGAAGTCAACAACGATGAGGAGGTCCCTACCGCGGCGCCGCTCCCTGGTCTCGCGCTCGAGCTCAGGCGCGGCATGGGGCACCACCAGGATGAGGCGCAGCAGCACCACCTCCCTCCAGCTGTACTCCTCCACGTCCTCCTCCACCGTCTCCATTGGCGCTCAGTAGTTGGTGCCAGGACCGCAATACTGGCAATGCACATTTGTAAAATAAATCAGAGAGAAGGTCCCATCACACAAATCCACAGAAATATAAAACCTACAGAAAGATAAAAAAGAATTGGCACACAACAGTTATGATCTATCTTCTTGAAAACTAAAATACATGGCTCATCTTATTTCCTCATATTTAGTATAGAATATGATGAAAAGAAATTCAGAATTCATATACTGCAAACTAATGCTAAAACCAGCTTTACTTTTGATATATAGATCAATCACCGAAACGGCTGTCGATGACGAGGGGACACCGGTGACGTTATCAGAACCCCATGAGCAAGGGGACGTCAATGTCGAAGCAACAACGACAACCACATAATATGTTGCAAATGTCAACATTCAGCAAGCTGGGCAATAAGAATCAGCCATCCCAACCATATCTGTGTCAACCACTCAAACTGAAAGATGTAAAATTGAGCATCTCATGTACAAATTAAAATCTATAAGTTTTGACCTCAAGACGCTGTTCTGGCTCTACATTTAGTTTTACTAGTAAGCATGCACGTGCAACGCACGTCTGAAACAAAATGAGTTCACATGGTATAATATTAAGCAAAATAAATTTTACGTAAAAATTCGGATGGCTAAAAAATGTTATCATGTCACTCAAATTGTATTTAAAAAAGTGTGACATATTTGTGATCCAACACACACGTATCATATTCCATAGTAAAAACATCTACTGTAAATTTAATTTTTATTTTAGTGATTTTTTAACGAGCCATTTAAATGTGTCTAATGCCCAATGATATCAGCGAGCGTGTAACACATGATCCGGAAACATGTCTCCGCATAAAATTAACGGTCACATAATAATTGTATTACAATTGTTACAAAAATATATATTTTAAGAACCAGAACTAAGCATGTCTTGAAGGTCCATCTTTTGAAGCAGTGAAGGTCCATCTGTAGATGCGATCTATGATGATTCGTTCAATGGATGGGATACTGTTTTGAGCTTCATTCTCTTCATACTTTAGAATATGCACCAAAAATTGCTTCCTCAGTTGAAAACCATGCTACATATGCATTATACAACATTGTTATAACAAGTTGCATGTACAATGTGTATACAAATAAGCATGGTGTAAATACTCACCTTGGGTATGGGAAAATATAGTTTTCCATCGCACAATGAGTGCATGAAATTGAAAACCAAAGAACCCGACAGGGCACTGCATGTATGCAATAAAGATATAATGTGCTTTGAATGAATCAATAAATATTGTAATGCATTAAAAAGATTCGTACCAGTGTGAGTTTGTTGGAGCAATAGGAACTATGCATTCCCATTTAGAGATATCATCCTTGAATGCAGGGTTTGCAACTTCAAGGGCAATGTTTAGGTTGCCGGCCACGGTTTTAAGTACATTCTCCCCAAAGTAGGTATTGGTGTCGGATCAAAAATTGAGACAAGTTTTTTATTTTGATCCAAAACAAACAATAAAAATAGTCCAAACTTACACCAAGGCAACAAAATCTAGAACGATGCGATAGTTTATTAATAATATATAGAATATTAATTAAGACCAAATAAAGCACTATCATAAAATGAAAATCTAAAATCTTACCATATCACATTGTGAGATATGATAGTCATTGCTCTCAGGCCACCTATGGAACAACCGTTTCAATATAACAATGTCCATATTTTCACGATGACTTGAGTTTCGTGCATAGTGAAACACCGCCTAAAATAAGAATAAGAAAACATTAGTGCAATGAGGAAAAAAATTGATACGTGATTATAGTAACTTACACAAAAGTTTAGATCCATATAGTGAGATGGAATGTCTCTGAGAAGCTGGACTTTGTTGCGCGCTAGTATACGCACAACCATATTGAAACAGTCAATATCCATGTATTCATCATTGTTTAGTATGTTTTTTAGTTGTCTCAAATTTAAGCTAATTTGGTAAGGATCAGAGCTTTTGACCCATTCGTTCATGTAAATTCGAAATTCTGTCAATTATAATGACATCAGAGTAATTTATTAGAATACAAAATGATCTAAAAAATATGGCTTACTCCAGTAGAGCGACATCATCAACCATACTGATGAACAAGCATAGTTCATCTATTAAGTCATCATTTGTTTGATTGACAATCGGTGAAAGGATAAATGACTATGAGATGAGCTCAACTTCTGATGATGTATTTGATTTTTTTGAAATTCTCAGGGGGTTTACCTAGTATCATACATTCCGTGGGATCTATGTTCTCTTCGTCATCTTCCATGTCTCGATTTCTTATATTATCATCATTCAATTCCGAGTCCACTAAAATCATAGCTAGTTTTGTTTTAAAAGCTGTTATATGTTCCTATTAAAGTAGTAATGAGAGTTAAATAGTGATACAACATAGAATAAGTATAATGATACACAGTGAAAAATACCCGTGTAGGAGCGTCAGACAAAATATCTACTGTGAAGTACTCCATAAAATTTACCATCCACAAACCACAAGATGACCTGCATGGTTGCAAAACTTAAATATACTCAATAAAGTTTATCATTTTTTGTAGAAAATTATATTTTTTAATCATCAAATGATCATGACTTTAACAAGCCGTGATGAAAACAATAATTTCACCCATGTAGGTGAACCGGACATGCCCTATGAATCCCTATGAAATATTCCCTCTGTTTCTATATATAAGTCATTAGAAACTTGAATATGGACTGCATACGGATGAATATAGAGCGTATTTTAGAGTGATGTAGTCCATATTAGAATCTCTAAAAAAAACTTGTATTTACGAACATACAGAGTATAATGGATTTTTATTAGAAGATATTTTTTGTTTGGACAATGCCACACTCACTCACCATCATACGTAGTATAGTGAAAAAAAGAATCAGTCAACCTTCCACCGCCCCTCACACTTCTCTCTTCCCATTCTTCCCTGGCTCCCTCATCCACAATTCGATCTCCATCCATGGCCGGAGCTATCTGGTGGTAGCCCCCCTCCCCCCTTCGTCAGCAATGCCGGCGGATGCGCAGCCCCCTGCTCTGCCCCGCCCCTCCCCTTTGCCAGCACCGCCGGCAGCCGCGCAGGCCCCTCCTCTGCCCCGCCCCTTCTTCCTATCCGGTGATGCCGGGACCTGCCTCCTCCTGGCGACGCCTGGGTGCTCGAGCTCGGCATGCTCACCGGTGACGCCGGGGCCCTCCCTCTTGCTGACGCACTCACCGTGGCTGGGTAGGCCCCTCCTTTGCCCCGCCCCTTCTTCCTATTCGGTGACGCCGGGGCCTGCCTCCTCCTGGCGATGCCGGGGCGCTCGAACTCGGCATGCTCGCCGGCAACGCCGGGCCCTTCCCTCGTACTGATGCACCCGCCGCGCCACGAACTTCCCTCCCCCTGCTCGGGACGCCATCAAGGTCCAATTCCAACTCTTGTTCTCCCCTCGATTCGGATGCTCTGCACTCCGCCCCCGTCTTGATTTCCATATTGATTAGGATGACCACGAAGACCTTCGCGTGCTGTGCTGCCGCTCGGGACACTTTAGGTCCCTGCTCGCCAACTCGTAGGATGTTGTTAATCGTTCGCCAACTCTTGTTCTTCCAAGCCTATGATTTTCCTTTTCATCCTCTCTGTTGGTGCATGTGTTGACGATAAAACCCTTAATGGTTCAGATACCCTGAGGGAGAAGGAGGTGCCGAAAGGGGATGGGAGCAACAAGTTTGAATCGAAAGAGGTATACCCATCTGTCTCGAGACTGCTCTTCATACAGAAATATCGAGTTCAGCTTGTTGGAACGTTTCTTCGATTTTGTGTCTTCTTTCCTTTACCATTTTGTACAAAGAAAGTTTATACCTTTTTTCTCAAGAAATATAATTCTTGTGTCCTTTATCTTGCCAATTTATTGTACCATCAATGGCCGTGCTGGACAGGAGGGGCCAGCGAAGTACTTTTAGTTATGAGTTTGCTAAACCAGCGGAATCTAATATTCCTGAGATTGAAGGATGTAACATCGCAAATGTTGTACTATAGCTGAAAACTCTTGGCATTGATGTGTAACCATGAAGGTGAGTTTCATGCTTTTGTTTTCTCATTATTCTTGGTCATGAGTAATAGGCAAAAATGCATTGAGAAGATAGATGCTAGTAATTGCGACCATCATCAAGTTGCAATATTTCAGGTGTGCTGCTGTGGAGACACAGATATGCAGAGTCGGAGGTCACATCGCCATCCTTCTTTCATGCTTATTATATAGTGTGATCTGAACAAAACCTGAAAGTTAAAACAAAGGATAAGTGCTAGCACTAGTAGAAAACAGGGCTTTGGTCCAGGCCGGGTCAGCCCATTAGTCCCGGTTCAGTCCAGAACCGGGACCAATGTGGGCATTGGTCCCGGTTCGTGAGCCCAGGGGGCCGGCCGGGCCACGTGGGCCATTGTTCCCGGTTCATCTGGACCTTTTGGTCCCGGTTGGTGGGATGAACCGGGACCAATGGGCCTCGCTCCTGGCCCACCACCATTGGTCCCGGTTGGTGGATTGAACCGGGACCAAAGGCTCCCCTTTAGTCCCGGTTCATGTCACCAACCGGGACCAATGAGGTCCCTATATATACCCCTCGCTCGCGAGCAGAGCACCCCAGTGCTCTGTTTTTCTCTGGCCGAGGGGGAGAGGGCTTGGTGGTGCTCTAGCTCACCTCCTATGCACACAAGGTGTTCGATGGAATGCCTGAGCCACACTAATTAAGCTTTCTCCTCTCCAAGCTCGACCTCCAAGCTCCATTTTCCATAATATTTGTCTAGGTTTAGCGGTCCGTCACGCCCCGTCCCCGTCTTCACCGACGTCGATCACCCGCGCCAAGCTCATCGCCGGCATGCACCACCGTGGTGAGCTTCTTGTTCTTATCTTCTTTCTTGTATGTTTACATACATACTTGTATTATTTTCTTACTTTTGTTATTGCATCTTATATAGTGCGATGGTTTTGGTATCCGCCCCCGTCAGCCCTCGTCCTGTCTATGATTCGGATGTGGTATATATATTATCTTTATAACTATTGGTTCATTTATTGTTTATGAAAATTATGCCGACCAACGTGACATAGATTTTATTTATGTAGGATGTATGTGAATCGGAAATGCCAACCGACCCTATTGTTGAGAGGTTAAATTTAGTTGAAGAAGAAAACAATTTGTTGAAGGAAAAAATAAAAAAATTGAGGAGGAGAAGATGATATTGGAGTTGCATGTTGCGGATGTAGTCGATGATCACAAGATCAAGATGGATGCAATGCGCTTGAAGATTAGAAAGATTAGAAAATATGCCATTCATACCGAGGCTTGGTATCATTATGCCGTTGGATCAATTGTTACCTTGGTTGTGATTATGATCGCATTTGTTTTCGCCTTGAAATGTTTTACATAGTTTCAATGTATGGTTTAATTAAATAGATGCTCTGGAGAGCTATATGTTGTTAGATGAGAACTATGTATGCACTTTGGTTTTAATGTGATGATGAACTTCTATTAATTTGGACACTTAATTATATATAATGCATGCAGATGAACCGACAATGGATGTACGGTGATAGACACACCTGCGAGTACATTAAGGGCGTGCATGAGTTTCTCGATGCGGCTGAGGCAAACAAGCAGAATGGTTTTATGTGTTGTCCATGCACTGAATATGGGAATACGAGGTCTTACTCTAACCATAAAATCCTTCACTCCCACCTGCTTTACAAGGGTTTCATGCCACACTATAATGTTTGGACGAGGCACGGAGAAATAGGGGTTATGATGGAAGATAGCGAAGAAGAAGAGTATGATGACAACTATGTGCCCCCTGAATACGGTGATGCTGCAACGGGGGGAGCTGGTGAAGATCAAGAGGAACCTGATGATGTGACCAATGATGCTGCAACAGGTGAAGCTGCTGAAGATCAAGAGGAACCAGACGATGTGCACGATGATGATGATCTCCGCTGGGTCATTATCGATGCAAGGACGCAATGCTAAAGTCAAAAGGAGAAGCTGAAGTTCGATCGCATGTTAGAGGATCACAAAAAAGGGTTATACCCCAATTGCGAAGATGGCAACACAAAGCTCAGTACCGTACTGGAATTGCTGCAGTGGAAGGCAGAGAATACTGTGGCTGACAAAGGATTTGAGAAGCTACTGAAAATATTGAAGAAGAAGCTTCCAAAGGATAACGAATTGCCCGACAGTACATACGCAGCAAAGAAGGTAGTATGCCCTCTAGGATTGGAGGTGGAGAAGATACATGCATGCCCTAATGACTGCATCCTCTACCGCGGTGCATACAAGGATCTGAACGCATGCCCGGTATGCGGTGCATTGCGGTATAAGATCAGATGAGATGACCCTGGTGATGTTGACGGCGAGCCCCCCAGGAAGAGGGTTCCTGTTAAGGTGATGTGGTATGCTCCTATAATACCACGGTTGAAACGTCTGTTCAGAAACGAAGAGCATGCCAAGTTGATGCGATGGCACAGTGAGAACCGAAAGAAAGATGGGAAGTTGAGAGCACCCGTTGACGGGTCGCGGTGGAGAAAAATCGAGAGAAAGTACTGGGATGAGTTTGCAAAGGACCCAAGGAATGTATGGTTTTCTTTAAGCGTGGATGGCATTAATCCTTTCGGGGAGTAGAGTAGCAATCACATCACCTGGCTCGTGACTCTATGTATGTATAACCTTCCTCCTTGGATGTGCATGAAGAAGAAGTTCATTATGATGCCAGTTCTCATCCAAGGCCCTAAGCAACCCGGCAACGAAATTGATGTGTACCTAAGGCCATTAGTTGAAGAACTTTTATAGCTGTGGAATGGAAACGATGTATGTACGTGGGATGAGCACAGACAGGAGGAATTTAACCTTAAGGCGTTGTTGTTCGTGACCATCAACGATTGGCCCGCTCTCAGTAACCTTTCAGGACAGACAAACAAAGGATACCACGCATGCACGCACTATTTAGATGACACTGAAAGTATATACCTGGACAAATGGAGGAAGAATGTGTACCTGGGCCATCGTCGATTTCTTCCGACCAACCATCAATGTCGAAAGAAAGGCAAGCATTTCAAAGGCGAGGCAGATCACCGGAAGAAGCCCGCCATGCGTACCGGTGATCACGTACTTGCTATGGTCAATGATTTACACTACGTAATCTTTGGAAAGGGTCCCGGTGGACTAGCTGTTCCGAATGACGCTGAAGGACACACACCCATGTGGAAGAAGAAATCTATATTTTGGGACCTACCCTACTGGAAAGACCTAGAGGTCCGCTCTTCAATCGACGTGATGCACGTGACGACGAACCTTTGCGTGAACCTGCTAGGCTTCTTTGGCTTGTATGAGAAGACAAAAGATACACCTGAGGCACGCGAGGACCTGCAACGTTTGCACGAAAAAGACGGCATGCCTCCGAAGCAGTATAAAGGTCCTGCCAGCTACGCTCTTACGAAAGAAGAGAAAGAAATCTTCTTTGAATGCCTGCTCGGTATGAAGGTCACGACTGACTTCTCGTAGAATATAAAGGGTATAATAAATATGCCAGAGAAAAAGTTTCAGAACCTAAAGTCTCATGACTGCCACGTGATTATGACGCAACTGCTTCCAGTTGCATTGAGGGGGCTTCTACCGGAAAACGTCCGATTAGCCATTGTGAAGCTATGTGCATTCCTCAATGCAATCTCTTAGAAGGTGATCGATCTAGAAATCGTACCAAGGCTAAGGAGTGATGTGGCGCAATGGCTTATCAGTTTCGAGCTGGTGTTCCCACCATCCTTCTTCAATATCATGACGCACGTCCTAGTTCATCTAGTCGACGAGATTGTCATCCTGGGGCCCGTATTTCTACACAATATGTTCCCCTTTGAGAGGTTCATGGGAGTCCTAAAGAAATATGCCCGTAACCGCGCTAGGCCAGAAGGAAGCATCTCCATGGACCATCAAACAGAGGATGTTATCGGGTTTTGTGTTGACTTCATTCCTGGCCTTAAGAAGATAGGTCTCCCTAAATCGCGGTATGAGGGGAGACTGACTGGAAAGGGCACTCTTGGAAGAGACTCAATAATATGCAGGGACGGATATTCTTGGTCTCAAGCACACTACACAGTTCTACAGAACTCTAGCTTGGTGACCCCGTATGTCGATGAACACAAGAACAGTCTGCGCTCCAAACACCCGGAGCAGTGCAATGACTGGATTACATGTGAACACATCAGGACTTTCAGCAGTTGGTTGGAAACACGTCTCAGAGGTGATAACACTGTTTGTGATGAGTTGTACTTGTTGTCTAGGGGACCATCTTTGACTGTATTGACTTACAAAGGATACGAGATAAATGGGAATACATTTTACACGATCGGCCAAGTTCAAAAGAGCACCAACCAAAACAACGGTGTCCGCTTTGATGCAGCAACCGAGAGCGGAAAGGACACATATTATGGTTACATAGTGGACATATGCGAACTTGACTACGGACCTGATTTTAAGGTCCCTTTGTTTAAGTGCAAATGGGTCAATCTGTCAAGCGGCGGGGTACAGGTAGACCCACAGTACGGAATGACAACAGTGGATCTGAAAAATCTTGGGTACACTGACGAACCATTCGTCCTAGCCAATGATGTGGCACAAGTTATCTATGTGAAGGACATGTCTACCAAAACGAGAAAAAGAAAAGATAAGGAAGCGAATACATCATACGATGAGCCAAAGCGCCACATAGTTCTTTCAGGAAAAGGGACATCCTGGGAGTGGATGGCAAGACAGACATGTCTGAAGATTATGAAAAGTTTCATGAAATTCCTCCCTTCAATGTCAAGGCTGACCCAAGCATCCTGATAAACAATGATGATTATCCATGGTTACGGCGCAATAAGAAAATGACACAAGCGAAGAAAAAGTGAAGACTTTCTTCCGCAACTATTATGATGATACCATGCCAACTTTGTAACACACGAACATGCTACCATTGTCCGTTTTGTACATGCACATGCTATGTGGGTGAAATTATGATACCATGCTAACTTTCAACTTTTTCAGAGTTCATTTAAAATGCTTTCATGTCTTATGGTTCGGCCCTCGTAATACCATGACCATTAGTCACTGGCCCATGCCAACTTTCAACTTTCTAAAACTAATGGCACTAACAGAAAGTTTATAATTTTGCTCCTCGCCCCTGGCCCATGACCATTAGTCCCGGTTTGTGCCACAAACCGGGACTATAGGGTTGGTCCTTGTTGTGGGCAGAGTTTAGTCCCACCTCGCCAACCGAAGGGGGATCACACCGGTTTATAAGCCCTTCCCTCTCTGCCTTGTTGAGCTCCTCTCAAAGTGAAAATAGATGCCCTAATAGAGAAAAGTTTAACCTAAATTCATAGTGAATTTCCCTGAAATTCATAGAAATTTACTAGGAATTTAGGTTGAATTTTCTCTATAAGCGCATCTATTCTCATTTTATTAGTAAGTTAATCACAAACTTGTGATTCAAACAATTTTCAAAGAATTCAAATTTTAACTATTCAAATTCGAAAACTAATGGCACTAACAGAAAGTTTATAATTTTTCTATAACTAATGGCACTAACAGAAAGTTTATAATTTTTCTAAAACTAATGGCACTAACAGAAAGTTTATAATTTTGCTAACCTAAAAGCAAACAGAATTAAAAATTAAAGCAAAAAACAAAAGAAAATAAATAATGCAAAAAAGAAATCAAAAAAACAGGAAAAAACTATTTTTATAGTAAAGTTAATCACAAAATAAAATGGCACTAACAGAAAGTTTATAATTTTTCTAAAAATAAAAGCAAAAATAATAAAAAAATAAAGCAAAAAACAAAAGAAAATAAATAATGCAGAAAACAAAACAAAAAAACTGGA
>NC_057797.1:7985607-7986743 GCF_018294505.1 Triticum aestivum
CGTAACCTGCCCCGACGCGCGCCGCCCCTGCCCCGTCACCGTCGCCGTGCCGCCGTCCCCTGCCCCGAACGTCGTCGCCTCTGTGAGCACCGCACGTCTGCCGCCCCCTCCGCCGCCGTGCATTTTTTTATTATACATGCTATTTTTTACATGTTTTTAGATTTTCATATATATGTGTATGTATGTATTTTTTAGATATACGTATTTTTTGTTGTATGTTCATATATGTATGTATGTATTTTTTACATGTTTTTTGTATGTATGTAAGTATTTTTTCAATTGTAATGATGTTTTAAAAATACATATATGCAAAAGTTAGATTTTTAATTAGAATTTTTTTATCTATATATGTTCTCTGATTTAGTACATTTTAGGTTAGTTTCATTTTAAAAAAAGTTTTATATATTTAGGAAGAAGGAATAGAAGGAAGAAAATGTTTTATATATGAGGGTCGAGAGGGGGTCGACGGTCGAGAGGGGGTCGAGAGGGGGTCGTCGAACATGAGAGGAAGAAAAGGATAAAAAAAGAAGAGGAAGAAGAAAAAAAGAGGAGAAGAAAGAATAGAGGAGATCTTCTCTTCTTTTTTCTTCTTCTTCCTATACGTATTAGTTTTTTTATTTAGGTTGTTAATTAGTAGATATTAATTTTGTTCATATATGTATGGATGCATGTGATATGTATGTATGTATGTATGTATCGGGTATGTCGTTGTCGATATACCCCCTACCCAATAACTTCGACATGAGGGGGTCGAGAGGGGGTCTAAGGTCGCCGAGGGGTCGAGGGTCGTCGAACATGAGAGGAAGAAGAGGATAAAAAAAGAAGAGGAAGAAGAAAAAAAGAGAGGAGAAGAAAGAATAGAGGAGTTCTTCTCCTCCATTCTTTCTTCTCCTCTTTTTTTTCTTCTTCTTCCTCTTTATTTTATCGGGAACGAGGGTCGTCGAGGGTCGCCAAGCGGTAGAGGAGAAACCCTAAATAGAAAGTATCGTCGGTGTGAGATACATGTACCGTCGGTGTCGGACACTACATCCACGTACCACAAGTGGCACGGGCTTCGACGCCCACGTCACTTGTGGGACGTGGATGTAGTGTCCGACACCGACGGCCACATGTATCTCACACCCACGATACTTGCT
>NC_057797.1:7987072-7991625 GCF_018294505.1 Triticum aestivum
CCACAAGTGGCGCGGGCTTCGACGCCCACGTCACTTGTGGGACGTGGATGTAGTGTCCGACACCGACGGCCACATGTATCTCACACCCACGATACTTGCTATTTAGGGTTTCCTCTACCGCTCGGTGACCCTCGACGACCCTCGTTCCGAATAAAAAAAAGAGGAAGAAGAAGAAAAAAAGAGGAGAAGAAAGAATAGAGTTGTCGAGGCCACCCCAAACCATAGAGAAGCAGCGTCGAGGCCACCCCAAACCCTAGAGAAGCAGCATCGAGGCCACTAATTTATATTAGTTCTATGTTTGCCACGAATATATCCATCTGTCATGTTTGAATAATAATTGCCATGTTGTAAATATTTGTAGAAACTATGGACACCGCCCGAGACGAAGTACAAGAAGAGTTGTTGGGGGACATAATCGCACGAGGAAGTGATGTTGTCTGCTTGTTGTTTCTCAACGACATCGATGGTTTGGAAGCAGCTGGCTATGATTATGATGGCTCCGGTGACCTAATGCCGGTGCAAGAAGGAGACCGTGAGGACGGCTCCGGTGACCCAATGCCGGTGCAAGAAGGAGACCGTGATGACGTCTCCGGTGACCGAACCGAGTCCGGCCAGGTATATATATTAGTTAAGCTTATATTGACTAGCTAATTGATGCATTCATTGTTTTGGTATGTACATATATTAATTAAGTCTTTGTTCTTTTTTCTAGCCCTCCGGATCGAGCACAACTTCGGTAAAGAGACGAGGCCCGAAGAAAAAGTTGAGCTTGGATGAAAAGTTTGAGATCATAGCAATCGCGCCCGACGGCCAACCGATTGAACCCCTCCGTACAAAGAGCGCATTTGTTGCTCAGTGCGTGGTTTTGGTTAGGGACAAGATTCCGACCAGCATCCAGCAATGGTTAAAGCCGGCTACAGAAGACCCTGAGGTGTCTTATTTCAATGATATGCAGACAAATGATCTTTGCACTGAGCTGAAGTCAAATTTCACCCTACCACCAGAGGATGATCCAGAGAAGCCAGTTAAAGAGCAATTAATCAAGTCTTTTGCTCTTAAGAGGATGGCAAAACTATTCAGGAGGTGGAAGAAAGAGCTGAATAAGTTTGTCGAAAATAAAGAGACACCAGAATTCAAGGGCAGATATGAGAAGATTAGAGATGACTGGCCAGCATTTGTGGCCCACAAGACATCGGAAAAGAGTAAGAAGATGTCGGCGACAAACAAGCAAAATGCTGTGAAAAAGAAGCATCACCATCGCACGGGGTCAGGTGGCTACCTCAGCCCGGCCTAAGTGGGCCAAGACTGAGAATGATCTGGTTGATAAAGGGATCGAACCAGAGACAATTAACTGGCCAGACCATTGCCAGACTTGGTTCTTCGGGGCTGGCGGAACCTTGGACCCTGTAACACGGAAGTGCATTGGGACGAATGATCAAATGGACATACCAGTCAGGAAGCTTTAGTAGTATATCGAAGCAGCGCAGCAAGGGACGTTCTTTCCAGATAGAGAGAACGACGAGCTCACAATGGCCCTCGGGAATCCTGAGCACCCTGGACGGACACGAGGCACGCCAGGCTCCATTCCGTGGAAGGTTGGGTTTCCGGACGCAGGCGGTTACAAATCCTCGGAGAGGAGGAAAAAATTACAGCAGACCCAAATGCAGGCGCTGCAAGCAAGGGTACAAGCGATAGAGGAACGAGAAGCAAATCGCAGCAAACGTACTGCCGAAGCTTCCCCCGAAGCTACCCCTCCATCTCAGCGGAGAAGCAACGTGGCTTCCACCGAGCTGCTTCAGCCGGAGCATGCCTTGACGGCTCCTGCCAGCTATCCCGTGGATGCTATCACGGAGTCTCAAAATTGCCACCTTATGACGCAATGGATGAATTTGAAGGTCAAGGCGGCTGCTGGCTCTGTTTATCCTACTGAACCCGGCGCAACTTTTCACTGCCGGCCGATTCCAGAAGGATATGCTAGGGTGATGGTGGATGAAATAACAAAGGGATTTGAGGACCTCCAGCTTGACCACCCTACCGGTGAAGGGGAGACTAGGCTAGGGTCTGCTCTGAAGACTCCATGCCTATGGTGGAGGGAGCTCATCAACTTTTCAAACTGGATGCCTCCGCCTCCTCCTCCTCCTCCGGCAAGTCAGGGCACTCCGCCTCCTCCACCACCTCCTCCTCCGGCGAGTCAGGGCACTCCGCCTCCTCCACCGCCTCCTCCTCCGGCGAGTGACGATCAGGGCACTCGACTGGCTCCTTCTCCGCCTCCTTCTCCGCTTGCGCCGACGCGCCCGAGCAGGCAGCCTCCTCCTTCTCCGCCTCGTCAGCAAGGGCGGAAGAGACATGCCGCCGCTCCGGCTGCTCCGGCACGTCGTAGTCCTTCTCCTCCGCCTCATAAGCAAGTAAAGAAGACAGCCGCTCCGTCTGCTCGCTGGCGTCTAGCAGTACAACCAGAGGCGGGAGGACATACAGATTCGGTCATTCTCTGAAGACTCCAGAGAAGTTACCATACGAGAGGACCCCGGAGGAGAACGCGAAGATCGCGCGAACCGAAGTGGATGACTGGTTTCAAGGGTTGAAAGAAAAGAGACATCCACCTCTGGAGGAGAAGGTAGATCCGGTGAAAGCGAAGCGCACTCTGGCTGCCCTGACAAAACCACCCAAGTCTCCGCTGAAAGGAAACTATGAGCGCATTATTGGAAAGGAATTGCTGAAGCAGAGCGGTCGGGAAGTACTGTCAGTGATCAAAGGATGAAAGAACGACGAGTTGGGAAACAAATTGCCCAGCTTGGCGAACAAGCGAAGTAATCGTGCCCCCCGCTCAAGGTGCCTAGCGACAACGTCGCTAATGATCCGAGGATGGTGCCCTGTTATAGCAATCTTGCCGATTACCTGCCCGATGATGTACATTATGAACCCATGGAGGTGCAGATACAAAGATACGAGTACGGGAAGCCTCTCGTCCAAGATGAAAGATCTCTATCAACGATGATGCGAAGATTGCATGATTGGTACTTGAAAATCTGCAGAGACTCTGGGGGAGGAGTACTTTGTATGTGAAAGTTAAAAAGGAGCATGACCTCGTTGGAATTGAACTGTTGCCTGTTCCATTTGAGCAGTTCTTTCAGTTTTTCAATCAATTGGCCCTCGATAAAACAATGGTCACCTGCTACTGTCTGTAAGTAGTACTACTTCTGTCATTAAGTCTCTCTATATAGCTCAGCTCTTTTATTGCATGTATTTATAATCATCCTCACTATATTATGCAGATTGAAGATCGCCGAATTGAAGAAAAGACAAGTCGGTGATATTTGGTTCATTAACACATATCTCATAGATGCAACTCAGGTTAAATTTCATGCCACGGATACCGAGGCCAACGTGCTACGATCATTGGTAATAAATGAAAACAAAGATATAATACTCTTTCCTTACAACTTCAAGTGAGTGTTACTGTCTTGTGCGTATTCGGTTTCCCTTATATATATATTAGTCAAGGTTATAGTAATGTAATTGATGAGTTATGCATGTGTATGCAGTTACCACTATATTCTCCTAGAGATTAAGCTTGAGCAGGGACTAGTAACTGTCTTAGACTCAAAACGAAAAGATCCCCATGACTATGCGGACATGACTCAAATGCTCGAGAAGTAAGTTAAATCGATCATTATCCACCATATCAACAACTTTGTTCATTTCCTGATATATCAAGTAATTGTTTTCTTTGTCTGGCAGGGTTTGGAAAAAATTCTCCAAACAAGCTCCAAGACTCCCGAAGAAGCTCCAATTTAGATACCCGAAAGTAAGTACTATAGTAGCATGTTCCACGCATCTCCTATTGATTTGGCATTCTTGCTTATCAGTTTAATTGAACTTTATTTCTTGTAAAGTGGTTGTGGCAGGAAAAAGGGAATGATTTCTGTGGATACTACGTTTGCGAGTCCATCCGCCACACGACCTGTGAGCGGGGCTACACTGACGAACAATATGAAGTACGTAAATAACAACATTCACAATTTTATTTTATTACCATCATTTGTGTTGAGTTTCATTCATTCATATATATATGTATTGACCCCCTTCTTCAAATTAGATGTTTCGGAAGCGGGATGAACTCCTAGCACCAGCTCGCATGCGAGCAATTCAAGAGGAATTGGCGGTATTCTTTCTTGACCACGTGATCGCTGAAGACGGAGAATACTATGTGGACCATGAGTCCGTATGATTATATTTGTAAGAGATAATTATTGTATATATGTAGCCGGTAGTGTCGGATAGATATACGAGAACTTGTTGTTCGACCAATCTCTCGGAGAAGGAGAGGTGGTCGATATCACTTCTCTCTGTATGCATATATGTTCATGACGATCTTCTGTTTCCTTCGTTTGCTTACTAGCTAGCTAGCGTGTCTAATCCTCTCTATACGTATGTATAGTACGTAGCGTCGACCAAGCACGGACATAAGAGAGGACACTTCTCTCTATTAATTATAGCTAGCTAACACAATATATGAAACACCTAAATTAACCCCCCAAAACCCCCAAACCCCC
>NC_057797.1:7991836-8005260 GCF_018294505.1 Triticum aestivum
AAACCCCAGCCACAAAAATGCTGACGCGTGGATGCATATTGGTCCCGGTTGGTGCCACCAACCGGGACCAAAGGGTCTCCTGCCTTGGCTCCGCGCACAGGCCACGTGGAGGCCCATCAGTCCCGGTTCTGGATTGAACCGGGACTAAAGGGGCAGGGCATTAGTACCGACCCTTTAGTCCCGGTTCAGGAACCGGGACAAAGGCCATTACAAACCGGGACAACAGGCCCTTTTTCTACCAGTGCCTTCAGCCACTGTGGGATCTGCCATGGCCAGGTATGCCCATCTCCCTCGCCCTCCTCTGGATCCCCTGCCCTACTTTGTATTATTGTTCTTCTCATATACTGTCAAATTTCCATGGATGGGATCTGATGAATGAGTATCCCGTGTCTGCGGCAACTCGCATGGCCTGATCCAGAAGTACGGGTGTGCTGCAGGGATTGCTTCCGCAGCATCGCCAAGGACATTGGCTTCATCAAGGTATGAGCCACCCCACAGTTTATTGATTTTCTCAATCATGTGCCTGAGCGTGATGACTGCTGGGTAGTAATATGTTACCCCATGCTTTGCTTTCAACAATATATATGTTTTGTCTACAAGGCCTCTTGGTATGGCACAAAATTTTTAATTCGTTGGAGACTACCATCTGGTAGTGTGAGTTATTACATAATGTAGTGTAATGTATGACATCTTAGATTCACTTATTCAGAAGAGATCTCTGTGTTGCTCTCCTCATTCCCAGAGTAAACACGGTTAAGTTCTGCAATCATCACCTCATGTTCTGCTTTCATTATTTTGTATTTGTTTGAACAATGTGTAATTTCTACGTACCATAAGTTATCTTGGAATGGACGGAGTTGTTCGTAACTACATGATATTAGCTATGTTTGTTTGTTACTCCCACCTATATAAGTCTTGCTCTGTTGCATCTATCTCCAGTCTCGGCAATTTTACTAATTGTTAACTACCAAGTTTCTTCTGAGCATACCACTCCATTTCAAAGCACCACAAATCGAGTGTATTGCATTTGCTCAAGTAGGTATATATACATTGTATATATTTATTTCCTGAATAACGATGATTTATTAGAAATTGAGATGATTTTCCTATTGAAAAATGTTGTTTCCATTTCCACTTTATCTAACTAATTGTAGGTTTTATGCACCGGTTTTTAGGTTTGGGTAAATTATTCTTCACATGCACAACCTGCCATAAATGAATTGACGGTGCACTCCTCTTGCCTGTTGCTAGGTATGTCTAATTCTGGAGTTAACAAATCAGCTTGATGTGATGATAATGTATGTTAGCTTTTCTTGTGTTCAGGAAAGTGGCTTGGCAACCGCCAAACTCGTACCCCGAGTTTTTAGATTATCAGTTGACTGATCTTAATGTGGGTGCTATCTTAGTTATTAATGTTCTTTCCTGATGTACATGAATGACACTTTTTGGTTTGGCAATGAATAATGTGTTGGTCTCTTGATAAGAGGTGTATGAATGTGGTTTAAAAATACCAAAAAATGTTTGCTTAGTGCTATTGTTTGCAGCTATCGGTAAAGTTGTGATATATCTTTAACCATTGTCGCTTGTCTACACTGTCAGCGGCTTAACAACTACGGAAGCTTGATTAGCGCGCTCAATAACGCCTCAAGAGGAGCCACCAGGTGGCGCTCCAACAACTAGTATATAAGTAAGACTATCCCAAACCCCTAATATGATAGGGCAGCCTCACGGATTAACACCTTATTAAGCTGCTGCTTCTTCGACTCTGAAGGCAGTATTGTCAATGGCGTCCTTTGCAAAGATCGGCATGGAGTGCCTACAAGATCCTTTGCAAAGTCGACGCTGACATGGTAGACGACCTACTCGCGTTCCTCGGTGATGCCGACCAAGCCAGCGCCAAGGACCTGCGCCTCACCCGCGACAACGTCAATGCCTTGATCATGGTAAGTACGGTAACAGCAGTACTCTACGATATGACACACACTTGCCCCAAGAATCTAATGTTATTACAAATTTTAATCTTGCCGTATATATTTCTCTCTAGTAGTTGTAAAACTTCTCTCTTTTGGATTTAGTAATTTTAAGTCAATGAAGTTGCACTTGATTACAAAATATGTGGACGTTGAACGCAGGACATGTTGTTTGGCAGGCCGGATAATGTCGGCTTCACCATTGAGTGGGAAATGACAGAGATGATTCATTGCCCTAACATCCTTCTGCAGCTGCATCGGGAGCTCGCAAACATTGTGGGGTTTGAGCGGATGGTCGGCGAATCGGATCTTGCCAAGCTCCCCTTCCTTAACTGCGTCATCAAGGAGACACTTCGGATGCACCCGCCGATCCCGGTTATCCTCCGTGGGACCACCAAAGATTGTGTCCTTGGTGGATACTCGGTGCCCAGGGCCTCTCGCGTATTCATCAACACGTGGGCAATCAACCGAGACGGCGAGGCATGGAAGAACCCTGACACTTTCCGGCCATCCAGGTTCATGCTCAATGGGGATGCCCTCGGGCTAGATCTCAAAGGCGGTTGCTATGAGTTCTTGTCATTTGGTTCTGGAACACGCTCATGCCCGGGGCAAGGGCTCGGCCAGCATTGGGTGGAGTTTGCCGTAGCACAGCTCGGGCACGGGTTTAACTGGAAGCTACCCGATGACATGAATCCAATGCAGCTTGACATGAGCGACACGATCGGTTCGACCGTGTCGCGTGCCACACGGCTCTGCGCGGTGCCCACACCCTGCCTCAGATGTCCTTTGTAATACTATATATGACCTGTTGTGCGCATGAAGCAAAACCCAAATGCAGCCTCCAAGTGAGGGCAACCATATGAAACTTTATCTGAAAGCTACTACTGTCACGAGTGGGGGACATGACCTTCCTTCTCTTTTCTATTTTTTTAATGATCAACTACTTATTACTCAGATGCCTCATGTTTGTCCTCTTTCTCTCCGTCCACCCGGTTCTTGGACGCTGTGGGGTCTCACCCATATGTTGCCGGATCCGGCCTTCTCTACCATGGAAGACGGCGGTGATGTGTACTCCGAGAACATGATCTTTGTAATGGTCCCTATGAAAACTAGTACCAACGATTGTATCAGCAGTCAGGCAGCATGCGGGGGTATTTGGGCGCGAAGTCCAGATCCTCTTGTCGTACGCGGGAAGGGATTTTGGTTGGTGAGGGTGGTGCTTCCTTTCGGTGCCAATCCATACACCTTCTGTGTCGGCCGGTGCTCTCCGTGGGGCGCGGTGCTTTAGCTTTCAATATTTGCTGCAGAAGGAATCCAGAGCTAGGCGCGTCCTTTGTAAAGCATTGTACCTTCCAAGGATGTCGCTTTGGTTTCGGATATACATTGTATATATTATTTTTCTGCCTACGTTTGCAGAAACTACATGGATTGTGAAGGTAGCATGTATTTTTACATAAGAACAAAGTAACCAAAGGCAGCCTACCAAACACTAACCTACTGCATTTTGGCAATGTTGCCAGCAGCACGATTCCGGGTTGCCACCCTACTCTCACACACATCCATCATTCTAACAACATCCCAGATATATACGGCATCTTGGACTATGAGGACTGATTCCATATTACGTAAGTATCCAAGTTTTAAAGGAGGCTGTTTCCACTTAGGGATAGTGCTTCTTCCATGATACCAACATTATTATCTTTGAATCCTCTGTCTGGTAGTAGATCATGCTCTCCCTCCTCCTTCTCGATGGTGCCGAGGTGGTACTCGTGCATCACACACTTGTTCTTCTCCCACTTGTCACCAGACCCGATGTAGAGCACAAGGAGCTTCCTTCGGCCAATCAGTTGGCCATTGGCTTTCAGTGAAGGGCTATTCCGGTCTTGTTCCACACTATGTTTACGTTATATTCTACTAGCAAAAGAGCCCGTGCGTTGCAATGGAAGAGAAAACATAACACACGCTCTTAACTCAACAACCATCACTCAAGACCACAATAGGTCCATCTCCTTTATTTTTGCGAGGCATCATATTTGTGTTGCCGCTTATCCTCCTTCTCACCCTCGCCGGCATGGCCTCGGTGTTCAGACAAAACAACAAAAAACGTGTGTTAAATATGGTTAATCCTAAGGCGTCTCTCTCTCTCTCTCTCTCTCTCTCTCTCACTCACTTTCTCTCACTCTCGCGATAAGAAATATGTTGTTTTCCCCTGTGACATTTTTCAGAGGTATGCATGTGTAGTTATCGATGTTTTGTTTTCCATATATGGTTATAGTGGGATGTTTATTTGCAATCCGGATCGCCACCGGTATGAAAAAAATGGATCTTGTTTCTATAAATTATAAGTTTGCTTCCATAACAATATTTTAAAAATATTTAACAGGTAAAATTAACATCTTATTTAGATTCCACACATTTTTCTAATAAAATTTAATATATAATATATTAAAATCAAAGTTACGGTTTAAAAGATACAGATAATTTAGAAAATCATTTGGTTTGACTCAAATATATTTTAAAATAATATTTAAAAATACTTAACAGGTAAAAATAATCTCATATTCATATTCTACATATTTTTCAATCAAATTTCATATATAACATGTTCAAATCGGAGTTACGATTTAAAAGATATGGATGATTTTAAAAACATTTGTTTAACTTAAATATAATCCGCGGATGAATTACATAAAACATCAGGAGGGGTTTCGAAAAATGTAAAATAATGGTTCGGGTGTGACTTAAACCGGACGGCGGGTTGATTTCAAGAAAAGACAGAGACTTTTCTAACAAATGCCATGACGGACGAAAGAAACCCAATTTGCTTTATTATTAGGTAAAGATTTGCATCTTGTGGCGCTTCATCGTTCCAATGTTGTACGCTATAGATGGACGGAAGAAGAATTGCTTCAACACGTCGTCCATTGTCACACATGCTCAAGCGATTATCGGATGCAGTAACTGGCCGTCATTTTGTTATACTTCAGTGTTCTTTTCAATTTAACAAATCAAAAGATATGACGTATCAAATATCCAAACCAATCTCATGTCTGCACAAGTATACAGTCCAACAAATATAGCAAGTATGGTTCAGATAATATTCTTGTAGCTAGCTAAGAACGAAGCAATGTCGATGTGTGTAGCATATGACTTCCTTGTCGTCAATGGTGAGTATGAAATGATCAATCAGAGTGCGAGACCTCGCACCTTTCTCCCTTACTTGGGCCTCTAGGTGTTCCATCAGCTCCTTGTATGTGGGATCAAAACCAGAGCCTGACGGCAGTAACTACCAAAACTTCTAGACTACACATCAGTCACTTCCATTATAAATGCACACAACGTATCAAATCCGTTCTTGGTGGCAAGATAGTGTAACTGGTGCCTCAAATCTGAAATACAAATACAAAATCTAACCTTCAGCCGGCTGATGCACGCACAACATCCGCCACGTGCGTAGCTGTCTGATTGATTTTGATTGAGAGCTCGCACTGCAGACAATTCCCATGCAGCTAGTTTTTTTGTGCAACAAGGTTCTTGTTTCAGAAGCTTTTTGCAACGGAGATCTTGTTTCAGAAAGAAAAAAGTGTTTGGTGGTGAAGTTTTTCTTTCGGTAACAGGGTCTAGTTTTAGAAAGTTTCTGCAACAGAGGTCTTGTTTCAGAAAGAAGAAAAATGGTTCGACGATGAATATTTTCTCTTCATCAATAGGGGTATTGTTTTATAAACATAGCCCCGGTTGCAGAAAGCGCATAATGAGCGCCCCGCGTTAGAGCGTATGAGGGCAAGCATTACAACACGTCACATGTTTCAGAAACATAGCTTTGGTTGCACAAATCGCCAGAGGAGTTCCTGGCATGAGAGCTCGTCGTTGTCGTGCTGGAGTAGAGGCAGCTGCTTGGGGTCCTGGTTCGGAGGAGGCACGACAACTCCGGGAGCCGGCAACGCTCCATGGCCGAGGCACTCGGGCCATGGCGGGGCAGTGGTGCTGTCCCAGTGGACCTTTGCAACAAGGTCCTTATTGCAAAGCCATGCACGCAACAAGCTAGCTGTAGCAAAGGCCCCCAGTTGGCTGGGACGGTAGATCGGACGGTTGTTTCGGGTGACATTCGACGGTTGCCGAGACGACTGATCTTATCGGTTTATCACCCGACGGACGCATAGCATTGCCCCTAATAATCTGATCAAAATTTTTAAAGTTTGACTTTTCACATAAATTATTGGAAAAGATTTTCATCAGCCGGCCGATTTACAGCGCCTCGTCCGCTGCCTGAGGTGCAAACCAGGCTTCACATGTGGGGCCAATCGATGTTCCTTCTTATCATATTCGCCAACGACTGAGTGCCATTCATTTTCTTTTTTCGTCGTTCATCTTCTGCAATATGCTTTCTGTTGCAAAAACAATCTACAGTATGACCTCTGTTGCAAAAACAATCTACAGAAAAAATCTATAGAAGTTTTCGCGACATGATCTTTGTTGCAAAAATTTCTGCAATATAATCTTTCTGGTAAAAACTTCTACAGATGTTTCCGCAACATGATCTTGTTGAAAAAAATATTCTGCAACATAAACTCTATTCCAAAAAAATTCTACAGATGTTTCCGCAACATGATCTCAGTTGCAAAAAGTTCTGCAACATAATCTATGTTGCAAAAGTTAGGATGCCCGTCACTGCTTGATGACGCAAATCTAGCGGCTAGCGACCGGGCCGATCTTTTAGATAAATCAGCCAGCAGACGCGTAGCCCGTCCTATAAATATAAATATACGCACTACATTATGAAACAAAGGGAGTATCATGCTTTGTTAAATATTCCTACTCCCTTTGTAACTTAAGATATTCTTTGACACTCTCATCATGGACTCTAAAAATGTCTTATAAAAAGTTATAGATGGAGTACCACTGTAAATTAATATAAGACTGTTCTTGAAAATAATTTGAACTAAAACCACGCCACTTATTATTGAATGAGGGAGTAGTACCGCTAACAATTTACAGAAAAGTTGAAGCGGTGTTCAAGTAGACTACTCCAGTTGTTTTCAACTGTTGGTAAAATCAACAACAATTGCACCAAATTAATCTACTAACAAACCATGCCTCCGACATTGCACAAGGATTGGCTAATAATTGCTAAGACCACTGGAGACAGAACAAAGAATATTTCCAGCTCTCTGCTTGAAAGTAAAGATTTTCTGCAAAAAGACAAACATGATATAATCTCCTAGTCGATGAGACCGGCGTTCTAGTGACCGGCTTCATGGCCCACGGAATTTTTAAACAAGCAAAATTCGAACCTTTTGATTTCAAAATAATCTAAAAAAGATGCAAGTTTACAAGGATGAAATGTATAGATATAAGTTAATATTACAACCCAAAGTCTAAAGTACAACCCTGAACTACAAAACTGTCTAATTTACAATCCCGAACTTTCAAAACTGGACAAAAAACAACCCTCGGTTGGTTTTTGGCTGATTTTGACTGGTTTTGACAACTCAACCTCCTAGTCAATGCCAAGTCAATTTTGGGTAATTTTTGGCTAAAAAATGAAAAAAATCTCAAAAATCTACACAACCATTATATTCAATCTAGGAAAGTCTAAAAAATTTCCTAGTATAATAATAACTAGAGCAAAAAATCAAATTCGGATCCCTTTTGTTTCAAATTTTGGCCAAGAAAAAGTTAACAGAAAAGCAATTGAAAAAATTCTCAAGAGTGCACAGTACCCTTAGATTCAATATGTGGAAGTTTCACGAAGTTTTGACCACTGGATAAAAAATAGAAGAAATTTTTAAATTCAGGAGATGGTGACATGGCGTACGACTTGGCACTGAATAGGCTGTTGACCGGTAAAAACCGGTCAAAATCAGTCAAAAAGGAACCCAGGGTTGTTTTTTGATTGGTTTTGAAAGTCGAGTGTTGTATATTAGACGGTTCCGTAGAGGGTTGTGTTTTTTAGACCTCGGAGGTAGTTCGACGTTGTAATATGGACTTATCTCAAATGTATATGTGTGTAAAAATTTAGGATGAAATACCTTCAAATGTGATCTGTACAAAAATACAAATTCATGGACTTTGAGGATGAATAGTATCATCTGCCAAGAAGCCCTAGAATTTTTTTTCTGCACAGCCCTCATTTCAATGTATTTCATCCTGAAAATTTACACACATGTATAGTAGCATCCATGTATATCTGTATCTTCTTCAGAATGTTTTGAAACGTAGAAATAAGAATTTTAATGGATTTTGAAAACTACAAATGTAGGCCTCCATGGAGCTCGGCCTCCAAAAGCAAATTTTGACTAGTCGATGCCCTTAGATAGCAGATATGATGTTGACGTGCCAGAATTATTGGTACAAGCCATATGTTGCAATCATTCAAACAATTATTTAACATTAAAGTCTAACAACCATATTTCATGATAATGCAAACAGTAATTTTTTAATGCAAATAGTAATGTTTGTCGAATCTCTCATACCTGATGGGTTGCAGCCAGTGTGTCACACCACAAGTACAGTCCTGCCAAGAGTAGTACCGCCTCTGTTTCTAAATATGAGACGTTTTAGATATTTCAATGTGGACTATATATGGATATATATATATATATATATATATATATATATATATATATATATATAAACGCATTTTAGAGTGTATATTAATTCATTTTGCTCCGTTTGTAGTCTATATTGGAATCTCTAAAAAGTTTATATTTAGAAACGGAGAGGGTATGTGTCACACATTGGTTCCCCTTCTATTATAAGATGTGATGTATGTGTCTGCAAAGAACTATCAACCATATCGTACACCTCTCCCACCTTTACCACACAATCTGCCTCACAATGTCTTCTTCCTCCTTGCGCACGCTGCAAGAAAGCGGTGCCAAAATCAACCAGGAGCTCTACCAGAAGTTCACCAACGTGGTGTCCTCCTTGCCGTGCTCCCCGGCTCTCACCAGGCACCCGCTCTACCGCCATGACAATGGCTGGTATGCCGCCCTGGCGCCAATGGTCTCCACAATGGTCGCGGACGCATGCTTCTCGGCGCGTCCCTCGGACATCGTCATTGCCACAATGCCGAAGTCCGGCACAACGTGGATAAAAGCAATGCTTTACTCCACGGTGCACAGAAGAGAGCACCCCGCAGACGGCCCCGACCACCCGCTCAACTCACTCGGCCCACATGAGTGCGTCAAGCTCCTGGAGTACCAGCTCTACATACGGAACAGGATCCCGAACCTCGACGGGCTTCCTGACCCTAGGCTCTTCGCTGCGCATGCCCCGTTGGTGTCGCTGCCGAGGTCTGTCATGAGGATGGGCTGCAAAATCGTGTACGTGTGCCGTGACCCCAAGGACGCCTTGATCTCACACTGGAACTTCGTGAACAAGTTCAGGGCCAGGGACGGGTTGGAGGCGCTCTCGGTCGAGACCGCCGCCGATTTTTTCTGTGATGGTGTGACGTTGTTCGGGCCGTACTGGGATCATGTCCTCGGGTACTGGCGGGCTCATCAGGTGCACCCTCAGAAGGTTCTCTTCTTCAGGTACGAAGAGATGATTGGGGACCCTGCGGCACATGTGCGGAAGCTGGCGCAATTCGATGGCCGCCCGTTCTGCATGGAGGAGGAAGAGGCTGGCGCGGTAGAAGCCATCGTAAGGTTGTGCTCGTTTGAGCACATGACTGGGCTCGACGTGGCCAAGCATGGCGTGACAGAGCTCGTTGTCAGCATGGCGGAGAATAGTTGGTTCTTCCGGCGTGGCCAGGTCGGGGACTGGGAGAACTATCTGTCGCGAGAGACGGCAAGGAGGATCGACGCCATTACCGAGGCCAGGTTCAAGGGTTCTGGCCTCCGTGTATAGCCGGTCATGGTGTAATATTGTTACTCAATCATTGTGCGTTGTGCTAGATATGTAACATGGAATAGTTATGCATGTGAATTCAATGAGGGACTGGGATTGTACGTTTTGTGTGCATAGGTGTGTTGTATGTGGCTGTTTCCTTCTGTATTGGTGTTTTTCTATCTCCGTATGTATTGGTATTTTTCTATCTAAATAAATAGCAGAAACATACTTGATCGTCTACCAGCGCTCCACTTGGAAATATCTAGTAAGTGATATATGATATCAGTAGTTCAGTACACACAACTAGGCATGCATGACCAAAACACACACGCCAATCCTTCAAACTTACATCGTGTTGCTCTCGCTATCTATACACGGAGACTGGAACCTCTGAAAACCTGGACTCAATGATGGCATCTATCCTCTCCGCCATCTCCGCCGATAGATCATAGATGGGTCTCCCAGTCGCTGAGTTCACCATGCCGGAACAACCAACTGTTATCTTACTCGTCGAACACGAGTATTGGTTACTTTATCGGTGGTTCTGCTTTTATCATCATGAGTATGTCTTTAGATGTCATGGTATGGAATGTAAGGAGGCTCAATAACCCTGCTCGGAGGAACGCGGTTAAGCTTTTCGTGCAATCTCTCAATGTATCCCTAGTTTGCTTTCAAGAGTCCAAGTTGGCACTGGTGAATGACACTGTGGTTCGGGAAACTCTAGGGCCTGCCTTTGATGGTTTTGATTTCCTGCCGGCTGAAGGAACACGTGGTGGCATATTGTTGGCTTGGAAGTCTGATATACTGCGGGTGACTAACATCCAGAAAGAGGAGTTCATGATATCGGCACAAGTTCTTTCTCTAGCAGAGGGCTGCAGGAAGACACAGACAAAGCAAGATTCCTTAAGGCAATTGTGCAGTTTGGAGACCGCGTGAGCCTGCCGTGGATCCTGAATGGAGATTTCAACATTGTGTGCAACCCAGAGGAGCGCAGCACTGGGAGAGTGAACAGGAGGCTGATGAATAAGCTTCGGCACACGATCAACAGGTTGGGGCTCCACGGCATGCCTCTGATTGGGCGTTGCTTCTCTTGGTGCAATCAACAGGAGAACACCATCTTGGCAAGGCTGGACCATGTGCTCTTCAACAATGCATGGGAGGACTTGTACCCCATCAGTGATTTGCTTCCGCTTAGCTCCAGTATCTCAGATCACACCCCTCTGCTGCTCACCTGTTCGTCCATACGAGCAAGGGCTTTTTGGTTTCGCTTTGAGAATTATTGGTGCAAGCTGCCTGGCTTTTTGGATGTGGTGAAAGACGCCTGGGCTCCAGAGGTTCCGGGGAGTGACCCCATGAAAATCCTCAACACTAAACTTCACAGAACTGCAAAAGCCCTACGCAGCTGGGGTCAAAGGAGCATGAGCCAACTGACGCTTCAGTTCCAGGTGGCCAGCGAGGTGATCTTACGCCTTGACAGCGGGCAAGAAAGATGTCCTCTTTCCAGTGAGGAAAAGAAGATGCGTGCCTTTCTCAGGGGGAAGTGCCTGGCGTTCGCATCCCTCGAGCGGGTGCGGCTGCGGCAGAGAGCCAGGGTTCGGGATCTTCGGGAAGGGGATGCCAACTCCAGATACTTTCATATGAAGGCCAATGGGCGACGTCAGAAACACCTCATACCGTATCTCAAACATGGGGATAGAACAGCTACTGCCATGGAAGACAAATTGAGTATGGCCGGCGAGTTCTTTTGCAGGCTGATGGGCGCACCGGATCAGAACCTTAGGAGAGCCTGCCTGCGCCTGGAAGAATTGGGCTTGAGGATGCTGTCACCAGAGATGGCCGACAGGCTTGAATCGGAGTTCACGATCGATGAGGTGAAGCGTGTGGTCATGGACATGCCCCCTGACAGGGCACTAGGGCCGGACGGTTTTTCAGGGCTCTTCTTCAAATCATGCTGGGACGTCATAGCCACGGATCTGATGGCGGTAATGAAGGCTCTGCACGACGGCCGCTTCTACTCCTTTGGAGGTGTTAACACCTCGATACTCACCCTCCTGCCCAAGAAAGCCAACTCACTGGAGATCGGTGACTTTAGACCCATCAACCTGATACACGGGGTAGCCAAGAAATTTGCTAAGGTCCTCGCTACCCGTCTGGCTCCGCTTCTGCCAATCTAATTTCGAAAGCTCAGAGTGCTTTTGTGACTAGCCGCAATATCCACGAGAACTTCAAGTTTGTGAGGAACAAAGCTAGGTGGCTGCACAGACAGCAATGCTCCTCGGTGCTAATGAAAATTGACATATCCAAGGCGTTTGATACTCTATCTTGGGAATTTCTTCTGGAGGTGCTGTCTGCTCGGGGATTCGGTCGGAGGTGGCGTTCCTGGATTTGCGGGCTGCTATCCACTGCCTCCACCTCCGTCCTTATCAATGGAGAGCTTGCCCCCCCCCCCCTTCGCCATCGGCCAAGGCGTCCGCCAGGGCGACCCCGTTTCCCCGGCCTTATTCATTCTGGCTATGGACGCCCTTCACGGCATGTTGGAATGGGCAAGGCAGCGCCATCTTCTCTCCGATCTTGGCTGCGACAGAGAGATGCCGCGTGCATCTGTTTTTGCCGATGACGCGGTTCTGTTCTTCAAGCCAGAGCGTAACGATCTCCTGCTTATATCAACCCTTATGCAGCTCTTTGGGGAGGCGTCGGGGCTTCGGATCAATATGCACAAGAGCACCATCACTTGCATACGATGTGATGAGGTGCAGGCTGCAGAGATAGCTGAACACTTCCAGTGCAGGCAACAGGCCTTTCCTATCTTATATCTCGGTATACCTCTATCGATATACAGGCTCAAGCGGCACGAGTTGGTGCCCTTGGTTGATAACCTCTCGAACAAGATGAAGGGCTGGAAACCGAAGATGTTGGCAGTTGCAGGCTGGCTCACGCTCACCTCTTCGGTCCTCATGGCACTGCCCATGCACATCATGGCAGCGCTCCCGCTGCCGGCCTGGGCTATCAAGACTATCAACCGCCGCTGCCGTGGATTTATTTGGAAGGGGGAGGAGGAGACTAGTGGTGGCCATTGCCTTATGCCTTGGAGCAGGGTGTGCATGCCGCGAGAGCTCGGAGGTTTGGGTGTTTTAAATATCAAATGGTTTGGGTTCGCGCTGCGCTGCAGATGGCCTTGGTTACGTTGGAGTGCAGAGGAGCGGCCGTGGCATGGCCTGCCTGATACTACGGAGAAGGAGGTCCACGCAATCTTCAATGCAGTCTGCCGCATCACGCTCGGGTCAGGAGAGGTAGCCAAGTTCTGGACTGATAAGTGGTTGGATACCGGCTACTCAATTGCTCAAACAGCACCGCAACTCTACTCCTTTATCAAGGACTGGGGGAGATCTGTCAAGGAGGCGCTGACCGGGCAGGCTTGGGTACATGACATTGCTGGTGGGCTCTCCCTCCCTGCCATTGCTCAGTACCTCTCGGTCTGGGATATTGCACACGCCACTGTGTTAAATCCTGAGGCGAGAGACACGCCGAGATGGCTCCTGATGGAAAATCAGCAGTTCTCTGTCCAAAGTGCATACCGCCTGTTCTTTTTGGGCAACGTTCGCTTCGACTGTTACAAGCCTA
>NC_057797.1:8005398-8014978 GCF_018294505.1 Triticum aestivum
GTTGGTGTCGCTGCCGAGGTCTGTCATGAGGATGGGCTGCAAAATCGTGTACGTGTGCCGTGACCCCAAGGACGCCTTGATCTCACACTGGAACTTCGTGAACAAGTTCAGGGCCAGGGACGGGTTGGAGGCGCTCTCGGTCGAGACCGCCGCCGATTTTTTCTGTGATGGTGTGACGTTGTTCGGGCCGTACTGGGATCATGTCCTCGGGTACTGGCGGGCTCATCAGGTGCACCCTCAGAAGGTTCTCTTCTTCAGGTACGAAGAGATGATTGGGGACCCTGCGGCACACGTGCGGAAGCTGGCGCAATTCGTTGGCCGCCCGTTCTGCATGGAGGAGGAAGAGGCTGGCGCGGTAGAAGCCATCGTAAGGTTGTGCTCGTTTGAGCACATGACTGGGCTCGACGTGGCCAAGCATGGCGTGACAGAGCTCGTTGTCAGCATGGCGGAGAATAGTTGGTTCTTCCGGCGTGGCCAGGTCGGGGACTGGGAGAACTATCTGTCGCGAGAGACGGCAAGGAGGATCGACGCCATTACCGAGGCCAGGTTCAAGGGTTCTGGCCTCCGTGTATAGCCGGTCATGGTGTAATATTGTTACTCAATCAGTGTGCGTTGTGCTAGATATGTAACATGGAATAGTTATGCATGTGAATTCAATGAGGGACTGGGATTGTACGTTTTGTGTGCATAGGTGTGTTGTATGTGGCTGTTTCCGTCTGTATTGGTGTTTTTCTATCTCCGTATGTATTGGTATTTTTCTATCTAAATAAATAGCAGAAACATACTTGATCGTCTACCAGCGCTCCACTTGGAAATATCTAGTAAGTGATATATGATATCAGTAGTTCAGTACACACAACTAGGCATGCATGACCAAAACACACACGCCAATCCTTCAAACTTACATCGTGTTGCTCTCGCTATCTATACACGGAGACTGGAACCTCTGAAAACCTGGACTCAATGATGGCATCTATCCTCTCCGCCATCTCCGCCGATAGATCATAGATGGGTCTCCCAGTCGCTGAGTTCACCATGCCGGAACAACCAACTGTTATCTTACTCGTCGAACACGAGTATTGGTTACTTTATCGGTGGTTCTGCTTTTATCATCATGAGTATGTCTTTAGATGTCATGGTATGGAATGTAAGGAGGCTCAATAACCCAGCTCGGAGGAACGCGGTTAAGCTTTTCGTGCAATCTCTCAATGTATCCCTAGTTTGCTTTCAAGAGTCCAAGTTGGCACTGGTGAATGACATTGTGGTTCGGGAAACTCTAGGGCCTGCCTTTGATGGTTTTGATTTCCTGCCGGCTGAAGGAACACGTGGTGGCATATTGTTGGCTTGGAAGTCTGATATACTGCGGGTGACTAACATCCAGAAAGAGGAGTTCATGATATCGGCACAAGTTCTTTCTCTAGCAGAGGGCAAAGAGTGGTTGGTTTCTTCGGTGTATGGGCCGCAGGAAGACACAGACAAAGCAAGATTCCTTAAGGCAATTGTGCAGTTTGGAGACCGCGTGAGCTTGCCGTGGATCCTGAATGGAGATTTCAACATTGTGTGCAACCCAGAGGAGCGCAGCACTGGGAGAGTGAACAGGAGGCTGATGAATAAGCTTCGGCACACGATCAACAGGTTGGGGCTCCACGACATGCCTCTGATTGGGCGTTGCTTCTCTTGGTGCAATCAACAGGAGAACGCCATCTTGGCAAGGCTGGACCATGTGCTCTTCAACAATGCATGGGAGGACTTGTACCCCATCAGTGATTTGCTTCCGCTTAGCTCCAGTATCTCAGATCACACCCCTCTGCTGCTCACCTGTTCGTCCATACGACCAAGGGCTTTTTGGTTTCGCTTTGAGAATTATTGGTGCAAGCTGCCTGGCTTTTTGGATGTGGTGAAAGACGCCTGGGCTCCAGAGGTTCCGGGGAGTGACCCCATGAAAATCCTCAACACTAAACTTCACAGAACTGCAAAAGCCCTACGCAGCTGGGGTCAAAGGAGCATGAGCCAACTGACGCTTCAGTTCCAGGTGGCCAGCGAGGTGATCTTACGCCTTGACAGCGGGCAAGAAAGATGTCCTCTCTCCAGTGAGGAAAAGAAGATGCGTGCCTTTCTCAGGGGGAAGTGCCTGGCGTTCGCATCCCTCGAGCGGGTGAGGCTGCGGCAGAGAGCCAGGGTTCGGGATCTTCGGGAAGGGGATGCCAACTCCAGATACTTTCATATGAAGGCCAATGGGCGACGTCGGAAACACCTCATACCGTATCTCAAACATGGGGATAGAACAGCTACTGCCATGGAAGACAAATTGAGTATGGCCAGCGAGTTCTTTTGCAAGCTGATGGGCGCACCGGATCAGAACCTTAGGAGAGCCTGCCTGCGCCTGGAAGAATTGGGCTTGAGGATGCTGTCACCAGAGATGGCCGACAGGCTTGAATCGGAGTTCACGATCGATGAGGTGAAGCGTGTGGTCATGGACATGCCCCCTGACAGGGCACTAGGGCCGTACGGTTTTTCAGGGCTCTTCTTCAAATCATGCTGGGACGTCATAGCCACGGATCTGATGGCGGTAATGAAGGCTCTGCACGACGGCCGCTTCTACTCCTTTGGAGGTCTTAACACCTCGATACTCACCCTCCTGCCCAAGAAAGCCAACTCACTGGAGATCGGTGACTTTAGACCCATCAACCTGATACACGGGGTAGCCAAGAAATTTGCTAAGGTCCTCGCTACCCGTCTGGCTCCGCTTCTGCCAATCTAATTTCGAAAGCTCAGAGTGCTTTTGTGACTAGCCGCAATATCCACGAGAACTTCAAGTTTGTGAGGAACAAAGCTAGGTGGCTGCACAGACAGCAATGCTCCTCAGTGCTAATGAAAATTGACATATCCAAGGCGTTTGATACTCTATCTTGGGAATTTCTTCTGGAGGTGCTGTCTGCTCGGGGATTCGGTCGGACGTGGCGTTCCTGGATTTGCGGGCTGCTATCCACTGCCTCCACCTCCGTCCTTATCAATGGAGAGCTTGCCCCCCCCCCTTCGCCATCGGCCAAGGCGTCTGCCAGGGCGACCCCGTTTCCCCGGCCTTATTCATTCTGGCTATGGACGCCCTTCACGGCATGTTGGAATGGGCAAGGCAGCGCCATCTTCTCTCCGATCTTGGCTGCGACAGAGAGGTGCTGCATGCATCTGTTTTTGCCGATGACGCGGTTCTGTTCTTCAAGCCAGAGCATAACGATCTCCTGCTTATATCAACCCTTATGCAGCTCTTTGGGGAGGCGTCGGGGCTTCGGATCAATATGCACAAGAGCACCATCACTTGCATACGATGTGATGAGGTGCAGGCTGCAGAGATAGCTGAACACTTCCAGTGCAGGCAACAGGCCTTTCCTATCTTATATCTCGGTATACCTCTATCGATATACAGGCTCAAGCGGCACGAGTTGGTGCCCTTGGTTGATAAGCTCTCGAACAAGATGAAGGGCTGGAAACCGAAGATGTTGGAAGTTGCAGGACGGCTCACGCTCACCTCTTCGGTCCTCATGGCACTGCCCATGCACATCATGGCAGCGCTCCCGCTGCCGGCCTGGGCTATCAAGACTATCAACCGCCGCTGCCGTGGATTTATTTGGAAGGGGGAGGAGGAGACTAGTGGTGGCCATTGCCTTATGCCTTGGAGCAGGGTGTGCATGCCGCGAGAGCTCGGAGGTTTGGGTGTTTTAAATATCAAATGGTTTGGGTTCGCGCTGCACTGCAGATGGCCTTGGTTACATTGGAGTGCAGAGGAGCGGCCGTGGCATGGCCTGCCTGATACTACGGAGAAGGAGGTCCACGCAATCTTCAATGCAGTCTGTCGCATCACGCTCGGGTCAGGAGAGGTAGCCAAGTTCTGGACTGATAAGTGGTTGGATACCGGCTGCTCAATTGCTCAAACAGCACCGCAACTCTACTCCTTTATCAAGGACTGGGGGAGATCTGTCAAGGAGGCGCTGACCGGGCAGGCTTGGGTACATGACATTGCTGGTGGGCTCTCCCTCCCTGCCATTGCTCAGTACCTCTCGGTCTGGGATATTGCACACGCCACTGTGTTAAATCCTGAGGCGAGAGACACGCCGCGATGGCTCCTGATGGAAAATCAGCAGTTCTCTGTCCAAAGTGCATACCGCCTGTTCTTTCTGGGTAACGTTCGCTTCGACTGTTACAAGCCTATTTGGAAATCCAAGCCCCCCCCCCCCGGCAAATTCTTCATGTGGCTCGTGGTGCACCATCGTTGCCTTACGGCGGACAATCTGCAGAAAAGGAATTGGCCTTCCAACGGAGTATGCCCCTTGTGTCTTCAAGCGCCGGAAGACTGCACCCACTTGTTTCTCCACTGCCGTTTTACACAACAAGTTTGGGCGCGCTTCAGATCTTGGACCGGCGCCGATTTCCTTATCCCCGATAACACCTTTGCCTCCACTCGGGAGTGGTGGTTGCAGACTAGGGCTCTCATTCCCAAGCACATCCGAAGGAATTTTGACATGGTGGTGCTCTTGATGCATTGGAGGATATGGAAAGAGAGAAACTCCAGGACCAGGTGGCAGCTTCGCCGTCCGGCGTTCTGGAGCGGATAGTAGAAGATGTGGCCATGTGGAGGGCCGCCGGATGCATCGTTGATCTACCAACATAGTTGTTGTGGGGGTGTTCATGTTTTGCAAGACCGGCCCTCACCTGGGTGGTCCGAGATCGTTGCTGTACCGGGGGCGCCTCTGTTTTTTGGAGGCCGACCCTTGGCAGGGCTGTTTGTAAACTCTGGGTTCAGTCTAAGTTTCCTAGACTGTCCTTGCTATACTCTCTTTTCTATCTAATAAAGTTCGGCCAATGGCCTTTCGAGGTTATGGCTCCCTCCAGCCGCTCCGGCCGCGGCGGCCACTCGCCCCAGCCACTGCCCATCCCCGGGGCGGCCGCTCCTCACCATGCCCCTCCCTGTCTCTCCCCGGGATCCCGGGTCGCCACCGGCCAGCCTTCAATGCATCTCCCCCGCGGGACTGGATCTATCCACCGGTCCGTCCGAGGTGCCTGCCACGCCCCTTTCCCCTGCTGCACGGGTGCAGGAAACACCGCAGCAAATCCTGTGGCGGGATGCTGACTCGAGGGCGCGTCCTCGCTCGCTCGGACCAGAAGGCCACGTCTGCACCCCCCCTATTCCAGCAGCCCCGCCTTCGATTCATCATAGTGGCCCCGTCCCCATTGCCAGATCTGGCCACCGACGACATTCAAGAGGCCTCTGACCACATTCAAGGGGGCTAGGAGGTGCACCTTTCCCGCAAGAGCAAGAGGGAAATCCGGGCTGCTGCGGTCCGAGCATCGCCCCGCCGCGGGCCTGCCTCCGAACCGCGGTCCGGCCGTGGCTTCCCCCCGGGGCATGAGGCCTTCCTCAGCAGATTTAAGGGCCTCTGCTTCCGGTGCCTGAGCACCCGCCATCACCGTTTAGACTACCATGATCCGCTCCACTGCATCATCTGTAGAAGGCCCGGCCACTACTGCTGGGAGTGCCCTTAAAACCAGCGGAACTGGAGAGGGGATGGGTCGGTGCACGATCGCCTGGGCAAGGCCGGTGCGGTCCGCCCCGTTCGCGAGCGCCTCGTCTCCCCCGACCGCTCCAACGCGCAGCGCATGGCTTCCGACGACCCCCTGCTTCGACCACGGGCGCCTGCCTCGTTCGAGCCACAAGGTGATCGCGTCCACGCCGGCCTTGGAGCAACAGGTCTTCCTCCTGCAGCAACACATGGTGGTGGTGACCGACGTCAGCAAGATCCACGCCGGCAGCCGAGCGGTGGAGAAGGAGTTCCAGATACCGGCGCACCTCCTCCGCGTCACCGGCCATGCCCCGGAGGACTTCTTCATCCACTTCAACCTGCCCGCCAACAAGGACCTCGTTGTGTGTCGGGGCACGATCACAGTGGCCGGCGTCCAGTTCCTCCTGGAGCCATGGAGGGGGGACACGCACGCCGTGCATGACACCTGGATGCTGCATGTGTGCATTGTCCTCAAGAAGCTGTCCATGCACCTCTGGACCCTGGAGGGGGCAGCCGACACGCTCGGCGACAAGGTCATCATCGACCACCTCGATAGCCGCACCTTCGAGCGGGCGTACACGAAGACGTTCGCCGTTTAGGTGTGGGTGTGGCAGCTGCACCACATCCCCATCAGCCGGACGTTTTGGAAGCACGCCTGGGGAGCGGGGAGGGTGGAAGAGATGCACGGCTTCTCCCCGCCAAGCAGCGCCGTCGCGCCGCCGCATGGGTCTCCATCTCCCAAACTTATTCTAGAGAAGATGTCTTGAGGAATATAATGAAGGAACTATTCAAAGATAAAGTCAGTGGTCCATCAAACATTGCAGCGAGGGACATCACAAGCCTTGAAGAGACATTAAAGAGATATCTAGAACAAATGAAGTATTTGATCATATTAGATGATGTTTGGACTCCAGATGCATTTGATGACTTGTCTAAGACACTTGTTTGTAATGGTAAGGGTAGCAGATTGGTAATCACAACAGGGCAAGGTGATGTTTCAAACTATTGGCATACTTATGCAAGATAAATATATTGATTTGCAGTTTATGTACTAGTTATAGCTGCCAATTACACTTGGATATTTTTGGGCCAGAGAACAAATGGTTCAAGCATCTACAGTCCATGTTAGTAGTCTTCTTCCACATGTTGTATTTTATGTTTCTTGGTGCTTACATCATCTAGTTGATTACAATCTGGAACTACTTTTGACCATTAGCTGGCTTTTAAAGTGCATGTAGGTTCACATTTCTCAAGTTATGTTAATTTCCGGAGTGCATGTGCCTTCGTATTGTAGAAGTTAAATTTTCTCCCCTGGTAACTTGGATTCCTGGATCCGCCGCTATACTTGCCTATGCTTTCGGTCGAGAGACGGTTGAGTGCCGCAGGAGGAGACGTGCATGCGTGGATGTCGGCTGCTTTTTTGTTACGATCTGGAAAACAAGCGAGAAAAGGTGGTGGGACGCTCGGGGGAATCACGTACAAGCCAGGGAGGTTGAACCATCACGACAATGGTAGATCCACTTTAATAGTAGAGATACTCCTTATTGGCACTCCATGTGTGCGTGCTTGTGCAGTGCGTGTGTTAGAGCATCTCCAATAGGTGATGTAAAATAGCAGCTCAAAAATTGTTTGATGTAAATTATACATCACCAAAAACGTGATTTTTACATTACGGTAAGTGTCCAACTCTAATAGGTGATGTATTTTAGATTATGTATTAGTCACTCAAACTTCTTCTTCTTGGTTGATCCCCGCATTAACGGCTCCTCTTCCACAGCCGGCGACGGGAAGGGTGCGGCAGCGATGGGAAGGAAGCGGCGGCGACGGGAAGCGGCTGCGACAACGGGAAGGGTGCGCCAGTGACAGGAAGGTAGGTGCGATGGCAGCAGGAAGGGTGTGGCGGCGGTGGCGGGAAGGGTGCGGCGACAACGGGAAGGAAGGTGCAGTGGCGGCAGGAAGGGTGCGCGGCAACGTGAAGTACCTGGAAGTTGGCGGTTACACTTGTGTGCTGCATGCATTTTTTTGGTCCCCTGGTGATGTCAAAATCAGTTATTTATAGTTTAGGCCACCTATTAGAGATGATCTTATGATGTGTATTGTATGATCTTGAGTAGTAAGTTATCACACGTAGTGCTGACATATAAATGTATTGTCTAGTCTTTTCCATTAGGTCGGTCTTTTGATTGCACTGACTAGAGGATGCAGTTCTACATGGTATCAGAGCCAAGAGCTTTTGAGTTCAATATCTGGCTGGCGCAATTAAATTGCAGCCCACTTTCGCTTCATGTTTAGGTCTGGGAGAAGCCGCACGTGAGGGGCAGTGTTGACGTATAAATATATTGCCTAGTCTTTTCTATCAGATTGGTCTTTTGATTTCATTCGTAACACATCAATCATAAAGTTTTTTTTGTGAGGGACATCAATCATAAAGTTGGTACGTGCATGGTTGGTACGGCATCCTAGCTTGCACACTGTGCGTGGTAGCTAGATACTGTGGGGTGCACCTACCGTAGGTATGTGATCCACTTACCAGAAAAACCCACCATTCCTTTTCCCCAAAGTTTAAGAAAACGACCGGGTGTTTGCCCATTTAACAAGCAAAGTGTCTTCCCGGAAAGGGAAAAAGAAAAGGAAGTATTATTGGACCACTCCAAACCCGTTCTCCTTGTAAGGTGATTTCCATCTTCTTGTAAGACCGGGTGTTTGCCCATTTAACATGCACTAAAAGCCTAGCATGCCACAATTGTACAAACCCAATCTCCTTGTAAGGCGAGTTCCATGTCTGAGTATTCGGCGGCAAACAACCACCTGATCAGAGTGCTAATAAAAAACACTTGATAAAATATGTACATTCGGCAAGACCATTCTGAACTGAGTGTAGAAAAAAAAGACACTATGCAAAGACAAGGATTGACACGTGTCCTTGCGGTTGACGATAGGATCACGGGGCGGTCACCTTTGCGATGGATCTGGCTTGCCTGCTCCCTCTCCATGCTCCCATCCGTGCTCCCACTTCATCCTACGGTTGTCTTTTTTCATTTTTTCTTTCTAATCTAATCATCTACTCCCTGATTTTAAGGGGGTGAGGCCGGGGCTTATTTTGTTCCAATCAAATCAAGCCACGTACGCGGGAGCACGGGTGGGCGCACGTGCGGGGAGCAGGCAAGTCTCGTCCCTTTGCAACTGCCTGACAAATAGCACTCGGCAAAGCATTTTATTTTCTTTTCTTTCCCTTCATTGCTTTCTTCTCTTTTTCTTTTCCTTTCTTTCTTTTCTTATCTTATGTTTTCTTTGTTTATTCTCTATTTTTATTCCTTTCTTCCTTTTCTTTTAGTTTTCTTTTCTTTTATTTTCTTTCTTTCCTTCCTTCTTTTTTTCTTTCTTTCTTGTTCTATTAGGTTTGGAGGCAAAGTGACCGCTGCTTTATCCGTTGGCCTTTCTACACTTATAAATGTGTTGAAAATTCCTATTGGTTGTAGTTAGCCTATGTTTAGGCTTTATGTAAAGAAAGAAAAGGAGTGTCAATCATCAAGGGGATGAGATTTGACAACCAACATAGACCTTAGTGGTTGTTTAATTCTCAAAAATTCGAACGAAGCCTGTAAATCAAGAAACTTGACATGGTGGAATGATTTGGCCTCTAGAGGCTGTGGGAAAAAACAAGAATGCTTGGTAAAAGTTTTCACATATACGTTCAACAAACTAGACCATTTGCAAGGAATAAACTAAGGTTTCGTTACATAATGGGTCAAGTTTCCATACAAACAGTTGCACTTCATCCGTTGATTTTAAACCATTTTCCACACTCAAGACAAACCATTGCATGTAAGATGTCAACGTTTGCATTTTCCAAGGTCCATTGGATATATTTCAGCCATAAGTCTATTTCTAGATATTTAATGGACATAATTCAAATTTTAGTTACGACTACATGAAATAAGCAAGAAATGGGTTAAAATCTTATTTGTGGTACTTAATCTATGTATTTAGGCCTTATGAAAGGAAATAAAGGTAGCCCTAATCAA
>NC_057797.1:8015166-8022895 GCF_018294505.1 Triticum aestivum
GAGGCGGAGACTCGGGCACCAACATGGGGCATAGTGGTTATTTAATTCTGAAAAAATCAAATGAAGTGAGAACATCATTTTTACATGGAATGGTATCACAATATGACCCCTAGAGGTTGTGATAAAAAGTGGGCATATTTTGAAGAAAAATCTCATGTAGCTGCTCTTACAAGTCAGACCAGCTCACGTGAAGAAACTAGTGTTCACAAGGGAGCCGATCAAGTTTACACGGGAAGTGATTGCTGCTTCATCCATTGACCTTGAATTATTTTCAGACACATCACACACCCTACATGTGACATGTCAAAATTTGTCATTTTCTAGGATCCGTTTTCTATATTTAGGCCATCAAGTGCATTTCTAGGCATTTATTTGATTTAATTACAATTTAAACTACATGTACATGCAATAATTCTCAAAAGTTGGCTAAAAAAATCTTATTCGTGATCTTCAGTGTATGTTTAGAACTTATGTAATCAAATAAGAGGAGTCCTAAGCACTAGGTGGCCGAGACTCGGGCAATAACATGGTTTTTGTTGACATTTTAATATCACAAACTTGACATAGTGTCATGATATGACTGGTAGAGGTTGTGTACAAAATTTTAGGATGTTTCACAAAAGGTGTCGCATAGACTGCTTACACAATAGACCATCTATAAGGAAGAAACTAGCTTTCGAGAAGGAACGGACCATCCATGTGTGGAAAGCGACCATTGTTTCTTCAGTTGGCATTGAAATTTTTTCCACACGCAACATTCGCCATGACATTTGACGTGTCAAAATTTGGCATTTTTCAGAATGGTTTGCTATATTGAAGCCATTAAGTGCATTATTAGGCATTTTATCATTAAAAATGTTAAATCAATTCAAAAATTACAGAAACACCTAAAAATTTATATGTGCCATATTACAAGCAAAAATGCATTGAGCTATGCAAGGTAAAAAAAAGGGTATTTGTTCAAGTCATAATAGAAAGAAAAAAATAGAAAAAACATGTTCGTGGAGTGTTTTATGAAATACACTCGGCAAAACCATTTGTTTCCTGAGTACCTCCAATTTGACACTCGGTAAACCTACTGACCTATCTGTGTGCCTCATTCTAGTTTGTCAACACAAGGCTCCCATGGATGACACTCTGTGGCTGTTGGATGGTCCCAGATGCGACATCCATGCCGTCTACTCTCCTTCTCTCCTTATTCCCTCTTTTCTCTCTTCCTTTCTCACTGTTGGATGGAGATCCATGCAGAAGAGGTTCCCATGGGATAGAAGCCTACCTGGAGGGACCCCACAGTGCCACCACGCATAAGGCCACGTCCCTGCCGCAAGCTCCCCCCGCGTGCGAGCTGAGGAGCTCGGTTCGATTTAAAAATTCAAATAAGATCCAAAATTAATATTTCAGAAAGTCATTTTGTTCCCTCTCATTTAATAGTTAATAAACTACAAAAAGGTTCTCATCGTAGTCAATACTAGATAAGATCAAGTACCACATGGAAATTTTAGTTAATACTTTTTAAATAATTGACGATACAGATTTTAAAATATTAAGATGTTATAGTAATATGTTGCAATGATCTACTTAAGATGGCTAGAGTAAGATATATTACAGAGCCCGTGTATAGGAGTCAATGCATATGGGTAAAGAAGACCCATAAACTTTAAGGTTGTGGTTGGGTTTACCTTAATAATTTATTTAGTATTTTTTGATGCTAACTAAGGGTTTCATTCATAAGGACATCTTAGTCAACGGAATGTTCTGCATGTTAGCGTATGCCTCACCCACATACAAAACTTCAATGCATGATTATCGGTATAGTAAGCCAATTTCCTAGGGACAATTCCTCAACACCTACCACCACTACTCTACCCTTGCTCTCTCTTAAACGTGGACATTAATTTTTACTAGTAAATCTCAGTAAAGCAAAGGTTTGGAGTACATAGGGATGTATTAGTGGCAAATGGAACCTGAGAGAATATGATTCGTACCTTCAGATCTTCTCGGATATCGACACTACATACTTACCACCTCCATATTGGAAAATGATACGACATTTTTTTACACTTGGGGATTATCATCTGCTCTAGGCAAATATGGCACAAAACACCTCTAATGGCCTGCAGTAACGGAGCACGCCTCTGACGGGACCTCGAATGTCAGGCATAACCGTGATGGTAATAAGGCACCAGAGAAACAACTCTGGCAAACGTAGACCTCGGAGTACAACTCGAATATATCTGCAAGTGTCGGGGTATCACCTTGATGGCAACAATCTGTCAGATAGAGATTGACGAGTTGCGGAAGTCAGAGCACAACTCTGAGAAAGTAGCATGTGTCGTGGTATTACCCCGACGGCCGTAAATCGTCCAAAAACAACAGTTTTGAACATTTGGGAAAGGTGGATCATGGCTCTGACAACGTAGCCGATATCAGGGCATCACCCTAATGGTAACCAAATCGTTGGAGTGTCACACCAACGGTGGCATGAGTTCCAGAGCAGAACTCTAGAAGTACCAAGACAATTCTAGAAGCACTTTGAGTTTAGTTCTTGTACAGAAGCACTTTGAGTTTAGTTCTGGTACAGAATATAACTCTCGAGGCATCCCTTCAATGGGCTTTGTCTAGTAACAAAATAAATTCATGTCCTAGGTAGAAATAAAGTCAGATATCACGTAAGCTTACTCGTCACTCACATAACGGTTGCGACTCACCCCGTGCATTTCAAAACCGAACCGAAAAACCATACCGAAAATAAACTGAACCGAATCGATTTTATGGTTTTTATGATTTCTGGTTTCGGTATGGTTTGAACTTTTCATATCGATTTGAACTTTGGTTTTTATGGTATATACCAAAAAACCGAACGGTTAACCGAATAAACCGAAGTAAAAATAAATTTATATTTCTTCAGATGAACAACCATACAAGTTGTCATTTTTCTTGTACATGAGTCAAATTCACTAATAAGCATGTAAAATTTTCTTGTAACATAGTCATTTTTCTCTTTTTAAAATGCTAAGCACGTCCATAACCATCAACAGATGAATTAATACATGCATATATACTTATATATATAGTCATATACTATTTGCGTAAAATAGTATGTGTTTTGAGTCATAGATTTGCAAATTATTATTATGTCATTTTCAAATTCGCGTCAACTTTGGTTTTTATGGTATATACCGAAACCATACCGAAATAATTTGGTATATACCGAAACCGAACTGTATTTTAATTTCATACCGTATTTATCGAAGTATTAATACCGTATAAACTGAAAAATCGTATAAACCGAACCATGTAAACCGAATAAACCGAACGCACAGGGTGAGTTGCGACCCACTTGGCCCACCAGGCTAGAGGTCATTTAGACCTTAATACATGTTTTAAATATCCTATTTCAGGAAAGTCTGGATCTCATCAAGGCCAATCTGCCGGTTAACGACAAGGTCGCGGTTATAAACCACAGTTTGTTTGGAGGAAGAAATCAAAGACAAGCAGATACTTGATGTGCTCGGGCACTACGGGCGATGGCATGCCCCCTGGTTATATAGGCAAAGAGGATATAAGAGGGCTATCAACGACGGGGTGCCCCAGACCTGCTCCTCAGAGTCCTCGGGGGAATGCATCGCCAGCTTGTGGCAGACGACAAGGACTCCATTGTCTACTGTATTAGGCATGTACATACCGACAAGGAAATACCTCTTGGTATGACACAAACCTTAGTTCTCATACTCCCTCTGCTCGGAAATACTTGCCCGAGAAATGGATGTATCTAGACATATTTTAATTTAAATGCATTCATTTGTGTCCATTTCCATGATAAGTATTTTCAGACGAAGGAAGTATAGACTAGAGTAATCAATCCAGAAAAGCAGGAAGTATAATATTATCTCGATCCGAGGGCCTAAACGTAGGTGTGTTTCTCCATGTGTGAACCATCCGGATCTCTGATCCCTGCGATGCTTCAGATGAGTACGGTCACGAAAATAGCACAACGGTGAACGCACGCAGATCTCCGTAATGGCTTTTCGATTGTGTTCCCACCAAATACAAACGATGCGCCAAACACTATTCCCGACAATCAAAAAGAAAAAACGACGAGGGTGCAATGCATAACAATAACCAAAAGCAAACATAGAGAGCCCAAATAAATGTAAAAGCATTTAATGGCCTGCTGCTTCTGACCATGCTTATCGACCACCTCAATATACCGAGAGGAACCACACTTCCTACAGTAGTTGTCATCCGCATACTCATGCCTAAACAAAAGGCAATTTTTTGGACAAACATGTATTTTCTCATAATCCATGGAGAGCGCCTTCATGATTTTCTTCGTAGTGTACATGGTTTTCGGCAGTTCATGGCCCTCAGGCAGGCTGTTAGCCCATACTCCTAGAAATGCTTCAAAGCAACCTCGACTACAGCCGTACTTAGCCTTGACTGCCATCAGTTGCGAGATGGCATCCAACACAGACAGCTTGGCACCCTCATAGAGAGGTTTCTTTGACGAGGCCAAGATATCCAGGAAGGCCTTTGCGGTTTCCTCCGGCTGCTTCGGTTCATTCGCTGAATTGGACAGAGGTGTCGGCTGTGCAGCAAAGACATCATCTAGCATGTCTCTAACCCATCGTCCTCATAACCAGCGACGCGTTCTCGTATCACCTCCTCTCTACCACGATCCCGTTGGGCAAAGTTTATCGGCATATTAAAGTTGGGCATACATCCATGCGTGCGAAGGTTCTTAGTCATCTCACTCTTATCTCTGCGGATACGTCTCTTACATTTGGCACACGAGCATACTGGCACCATCCTCATTGGACTACGGAATATCTCTTTCAAAAACACATTAGTTTTCTTGACCCACTCTGTTGTTACTTGATTTCGACAGAAAAACCCACTATACATCCACTGATTATCTGCCATCTCAGCTTTATTGGAAGCCACACAACAAAATTAAGGATTCATTTAAATTACTCACATCAATATTTTGTTTTTTAGAGTGTTGACGAGAAATGACATTTAATTCACCTACATCTCTAATAGGTAAAGATGGGTCCTAATCCCACCCGAGAATATGTAGATTGAGTACGTTGTCCATGCTCTACCCCATTCCGAGACAAAATTTCAGCAGCACCTCCCCGCTGTTCTCCAAATACACGTCTCGACAAAATGCCGAGAGAATGTGCATCCGGAGAACAACAGGGAGGTGCTGCCAAAATCCTGTCTCGGAATGGGGTAGAGAATGAACAACGTACCCAATCTACACATCATCGGGTTGTCCGTGAAAAGCGCTGCACAATCCGAAATAGTTGCGGTGATAAATATGCACTTGAATGCATATTTATCGATGCAACCCTTTCGGACGGGAGACCTAGGTTACGCGACTTGATGTGAAAATTTAATCTAGCTAAAAGAGACTAGGAGGTGAAGGTGGATTCGTAGCTCACCCTCCGTTGTAGAGGATATAGTCGAGCAGCGGCAGGATCACGGACCAAACCCAAACGACGAAGGCTCCAGGGAGATGAAATACCACAAAGCCTGTAAATTTTACCAAGTCAAAAAATGTGACGGCATCACATCACATAAAGCATTGCCACTTCAAACTATGAAAAAAATCATATTGCTAATGACATCTAGTCAAGGTTTTAGATCATCATGATACTTCAAATCCTAATTTTCATCAAGTGTCAAATTTTGTTCTTCAATTTTTTTAGCAAGATCATCATGATAAAATAACTACTCATCAGATACCAATTTTGTCAACATCACAAAATGAAACTATAGCTATTTGACAACATCTCAAATATACCAATTTTGTTCTTCAAATTTGACAACATTTGACAACATCACTAACTTGACCAAAGCTATAACTAACCAATATACATCAATCCATCCATTCATCCATACAACATGTATCTATCATATAACAAGCAGTAAAAATGCAAAAAAAAATGAAAAAAAAGCTCACCGGGGCGGCCCGGACGGTGAGGCAGGGGCGGCCTGTGCAGCGGGCGAGCAGGGGGCGGCGGTGGAGGGCCTGCTGAGGCAGGGGCAGCTGGGGACGGGAGGGCCGGGCGCGCGCGGGGGAGGCAGGGGTGGCGACGGTGGGGACGGCGGGTGGAGACGGCGGCGAGGGAGGCAAGGGTGGAGTGGGTGGCGGCAGGGGGCGGGCCCGAATGCGGCGGCGGCGGCAGCAGGGGTCGGGCGAGCTGGATCGGGGTCGGGGGGAGAAGAGGGAAACGAGTGGACAGGGCGTGCCCGGGGATGGATAAGGTGAGATATGTCGACGGCTAAGCCGTCGGCATAGGAGAAGGCGCCACATGGCACCTGTGCCGACGGCTTAGCCGTAGCCACATGACCCCCTCATGGACTACGGATCGATGACGTGTCATCTATGCCGACAGAAGCCGTCGGCATAGGCCTTGGTTAGTGAGCTTTGGATCGATGACGTGGCGTTCGTATCTATACCGTCGGCATAGATCTGACGCCGTTAGTGGCCTGTCACGGGCGTGGTCGCCGGGCCTGCAGCTATGCCGACGATCAATATATGCTGACGGCAGCTGTAGGCGTAGATTCGTTTATGCCAACGGCCGTTCTTTGCCGACGGGGGCCATCGGCGTATACTGGGATAGCCCGACGGCCGCTGTACGCCGACGGCCTGGGGCCAGCTGTCGGCATAGTCTAGAATAGGCCGACGGTGGCCGTCGACATACTTTTGGCCATCGGCATCGAGCCCTATCTACTATATTAGGCATGTCCAAACCGACACTACAACACCTCACAAGCAACAAAACCATACCTGTGTGACACTAAACCTAGGTACTCGTACGAGACTAGAGTAATTAATCTAGACAAGCAGGAGGTAGGATATTATCTCGATCCGAGGACTTGAACCAAGCTAGGTATATGTCTCTCCTTGTGTGCACCATCCGGATCTCTGATCCCTGCGACACCTCAGATGAGTATTGTCACGAAAATAGCACAACGCACGCAGACTTCTGTAATGGCATTCGGCTTGTGTTCCCACCAAATAGGAACATTTTTGGCCGGTACCCTTTGGCCACCATACAATATTCTTGTCAAAAGGTAAAACAGTTTTGCTACAATAATGAAAATCAAACATCCAGCACCGAAAGGAAATAAATGTAAAGGTGTTTGGTTGCTGGCATTAGGGATTCTACTATTCATATGAGGTTGATATTTTTTTTTACCGATGGTAAAAATGAGGGTGGTTTCAATTTCTTCAAACACGTTTGACCGTTCGGTGATAACGACCACCTATGCATAGGGAAACACCAAACAAACAATTAAACCCATTAACTGTCGCGGCAAGGGCGAGTTACCGTGATGTCCACGTGTCCTTTACTGTAAGCGATAGAAAAAAATGAGAGTGATAGGAGATCGAAAGACCTGGCCCGGGTCTCCGGCTCTCCGCATGACCCCCTTCTTTCGCCACCGCCGCCTCCTCTCCTCTCCTCATGCCCCCTGCTCCGAGCCCTTTCGCAAGACCTGGCTCGGGGTCTCCGCATGACCCCCCCGCTCTGAGCCGCCGCCGGCCTGCTTCTCATCGTCTCTCCTCGTCAGTCATCGTGCAGCGGCCGGCTGCAGGGTGGCCTCGCTGGAAGAGAGCACCGATGCCCGTGGATCTCGCCCGGGACGACGAGGACCAGGTCGCCCTGCTCCTACAATCCCAGCACAACGTCTCACTGCCCCACCCCACGAGGCCCTC
>NC_057797.1:8023299-8024189 GCF_018294505.1 Triticum aestivum
CAGCCCCGTGACGGAGGAGGTGGTGGAGTTGACAAAGACGCTCACCAAGGAGGACCTCGTCGCCTATCTCGCATCTGGGTGTAAGCCCAAGGAGAACTGGAGGTGAGAAGCTTCGGCATGGTGCTACTTGCCTACTGCTACTTACTGTTTGGAATTTGGCGCAGTGTCCCGAACTGGATTCGGTCATCACCATCAGCCGCCGTATCATCCGTCAATGTCCATCTTGGCGACACCAAGGGCTCGCGGCAACCGCTAATCCAGCCACCGGCAAGCCGGTGCCACCCCACCCCAAGCTCTCGTAAGCCTTCTCTCTTTCCGTGGACCAGTTTTGAACCATCATTGATCTATATGTATGTATGTTAGGTTTGCAGGGAAGGCGTTGTTCACCATGGTAGTACAGGAACGGAGAAGATACTCACACAGGTCATGGAGCAGTTCTACAAACTTGTTAATGTTATACAGATCAGCATTTCTTCTTCCAGTATTCCGTGATATTGAAAAGATTTGTTACCTAATAGTACTCCCTCCGTCTAGGTGTGTAAGTCATCTTACGAAAACCAAATATTGCCAAAACATTTAGGCACCGTACATTAACTCCCTCCTCATTTCTTGTTTCGTGGCATATCAACCAATAAGATATGTTGACCGTGCATGCTTTCAATGACTTGAGACTACCAAACATAACATGCAGTGGTTAGTTCATTGCATGCAATGCTATTAATTAGCAAAAAGACATTAAGTTTTCTCATTTTCCTCTCCGTCTTGGTCGCGATGCACAACGTAAGATGACTTACACACCTAGACAGAGGAAGTAACATGTAATCAGTGGAACCACACCTTTCAGTTGTTGTGCCTGATCAAGACGGTTACCGAGATTCCGAATGGACAGA
>NC_057797.1:8024452-8039292 GCF_018294505.1 Triticum aestivum
CACGGTTACCGAGAAATACCGAATATATTTCGGAAGAAATTTATTATTAAATTTTGAATTCAAATTCTTTTAGCCTCGATATAGATAGGGCTTGAACTGGTATTGATCACAAAAGAGATATTATCTCTGTGGAACGTGTACACGACCTATGCAAATAGGTCGCTATTTCGACTCCTCGAGTGGACCTTCTTTTTCACGTACATATTTTGAAAAATAAGCAAAAAATGGTTATGCAACAATGAGGACTCAAACCTGCGTCGTCTTGATGAAGGAAGTACATGGTTACCACCAGGGCACAGCTAACTGTTGTCATATTTTTGAGATGTTATTCTATACTAATATGGGTTGGAGGTAAAAATTCAAAAAAAATTGGGATTTTTTGCTGGGGATATGCCTTTCTCGTGGGGTGACGAGAATCTCGGTAACCGCGCGGTAACCGTTTTTCTCGGGCAGTACCCAAAACCGTGGATCAAGTCAACATAGTATCTGATATTCATAGATTTATATAGGGTGTGTCTAGAACTCAGTCGACTGAGACTTAACGAAGTCTCAGTCGAGTGACGTCAGCGTGTTTTTTTGCTACAAGCGGCACGGCTAGATGCTACAAACGGCGACGAAAAATGTTGTGATGGTATTGCAAGCAACAACAACAAATGCTACAACCGTTCTAACTAAAATGCTACAAACGTCAATGAAGGATGTTGCAACCGGTGAGATGACGTGCTACAACAGAGGAGGGATGACATGCTTCAACCAACAAAACGAATGTTACAACCGGTATGAAAAAATGTTGTATACGGTCAAAAAAATGTTGCATGGTCGACTGAGACTTCATTAAATCTCAGTCGACTGATTTTTAGCAGGCCTGATTTATATATCATTTGTACATGTTGATGATTTGAGAAAGTAACCACAAGTTGAAGGAGGGCTCGTGCTTATCTCTACTATTATTAAACAAGAGAACATATTCAACGCTAAACGCACCCAGCCTAACCTACACATAACATTCCCGATTAATTGGAGTCTCACGATCAAATCGCTTAATTAGATCTAGCCGTCATGATTACACCAACCCACAAACGAAGTGCGTTTAGCAGTTTTCTAGAGCGGACGAAAACTCTGCCAACGCCCACGCCCGCACAAAGGAAACATCCCACATCCAATTTACACGGAGAGTCATATACGGAAACAAATGTGCTAACTTATCGGAAATATATCCAGGGAATCAATTTTCCGTCCAGCTTACGTGCGTCGTCGCTGCCCTGCGCAGCCGCCGAGGCACCTGACGTCCGCCGCGACGACGAGCTCGCTGAGTCACCCGATGACGGCCGCAATGACGAGCTCTTCCCCAACACAGGTGCAGCCGCCCAGGCACCATCCCACAGCTGCGACGACGAGCTCTTCGCCGGCACGGGTGCATGCTCTTCTCTGATCTGAAGTTGGTAAGGCTTTTACACGCAGCTGCCGCCAAGACTTCATTAGGCTAAAAGACGCCTCTACTCCGCTCCGTAGATGCATGCTCATTTGTCAACCTGTTCATGTGATCCATCAATTGCTTTCATTGAATTTATGAAAAACAAGAGCAATTCTAGAGGGAAAATGTAGGAACTGGTGACTTATGGCAATGACCATATGCTAACATGAACCTTGATGAGCATTGGACTGACTTCACCTAAAGGCCTCATGAAGCTGCATATGGATCATTCAATGCTCAGTTCCAATTCATGTGAACACAAATAAAGTCTGCCTGAGATATACAGTATTACAACCTACTACATCCTGATGCATTCTTGCAGGTATATTAGTGCAAAATGAATTCAATTGGTTGCAGAGACACCATAAGAAAGCTTTTTGATGGCAAACAGTGGGATGGAGTTGAACATAAAACTACACTCTGTCAGTGTTGTGCTAATAGTATTCCTTCCGTTACAATTGTGTGATAACATTCCTGACATTTCACAGGGTTCAAGGACTTCGTATAGCCCCGACTAATCCCAACGGGACGCTCAACCCGTTCCAGGATATAAGCAACATTCAATCCTTGGGTGATGAGCATTACACAAGCACACAATTTCAGTTTTTGTAGCTCAACTGATGAATTGTGCCATTGATTGCATACCCTATAGAAGTAAAAAAGGCAAGAGGGATAGAGAGTGGTATGCACAAAATAAGGATGAGATTAATAAGAGACGCCGTGAGGTTTACAAACAGAAGAAAATTGCCTGGGGCACAAACACAGCTGGTTGTATCACACGGTAATGAAGATGAACTTCATCCTACATGGCCCAGTTATAATGATGTATACTGATCTATTCTTCATCTACTCAGGCCATAATGAGATTAAGAATCAGATGGAAAGGGAGCGGTATGCACAAAATAGAGAGGAGATATTAAAGAGACAATGACAAGCCCATGAGCAAAATAAGCATATTGAGCAGATGGTCCTTGGGGATATGAGGGATCTGCTGCAATCCATGTGAAAGGATATTAAACTCTATGGATTTCCGGATCTGGTTGACACAGATGTTTCTTCTGACGTTGATGCTAGAGAGGTAACAGAGGAGAGCCAGGTCAAAACGGACCAAGAACATCTAGATCTATTCAGTTGTTTGAACAATGAGAAACTAGCTTGTTTCAATTACATAATGGATCATGTGACAAACCCAAAAATCCAGATATTCTTTGTTGACGGTCCAGGAGGCACTGGGAAGACGTACCTGTACAAGGCATTGTTTGCAAAGGTCCGTTCGATGGGCCTAATAGCGATCGCAACTGCTACATCCGGTATAGCGTCTGACATTGTGATTTCTTATACCAACGATGAAGAACCTATTAACAAGCTTATCGAAGATGTCTTCCCATCCCTGCACACCAATTCTAGGTCGAGAGAGTACATGAGCAGCACACGTGCAATTCTCTCGACCAAAAACGAGCATGTGGATGACCTGAATGACAAGATGATCTCCAAGTTTCCAGGCGAAGAAAAGGTGTACCATAGCTTTGGCTATATGGAGGATGACTTCCAGAATAATTACATGATTGACTTCCTGAACTCGATCACACCAAATGGGTTGCCCCCGCATGTCTTGAGAGTAAAAATCAACTGCCTGGCCATTTTGCTACGGAACCTCGACCCTCATAATGGGCTATGTAATGGAACACGGCTTATGATCAGGGCCTTCCAGGATAATGCAATTGATGCAGCGATTGTTGGTGGCCAGCATGCTGGAAAGAGGGTGTTCATACCTAGGATCCCTATGTCACCCTCCGAGGACACCTCACTTCCCTTCAAGCTTAAGAGAAAGCAGTTCCCTATCCGCGTGAGTTTTGTGATGACCATTAACAAGGCACAGGGTCAAACCATCCCAAATGTTGGTATTTACCTTCCAGAACCTGTTTTCTCACATGGCCAACTATATGTTGCATTGTCAAGGGGTGTCTCAAGAAAGACGACGCGGATTATAGCCAAGCCTAACAAGGAGGTTGATAAATCTGGAAGAAGCACCAAAAACATTGTCTACAGAGATGTTTTAGAGGGGTGAGGTACATGCAATCGTTCGTGTTTTCTTTGCACCTTTGATTTTGTACCTATATAACTAACTCTGAATGTAACACTTCTCTCGTATTTTATTTGTTGGTTTTGATCACGTCGCGCTACATAATAGGGTGCTAAACAAGAATGATGCCGATGTGACCTCTAACTCTTTATGTCAGAGTCGTTTATTAGTGTGATTTATTTTTAAAAATCATTGACATATCAACTGTCTCAAAATGAAAAAGTTCAGACTTTAAATGTGTCACACTTGTTATTCTGTTCTTGTTCTGATTACTTACACCATTCATTTGGGAACGTGGAAATTTCAATTTATTCTTTCAATTCCATAACATAAGATTGTAGTACCAGCAAAATTTAAGCTGCTGGGATCATTGACAGAAATAATGAAATATTGCAAATTTATGATGGCTGTTTTTTCTCTTAAGTGCATATGTGATTATGACCTCGGTCTAGGTGTCAGCCATAACACCAACGCATTACAGTCATAATAGTAACCATTTTTCATTTGCAAGTCAATCTAGCATCGTCATGTTGACAGTGTTGACGTGCTCACACTCGTCAATCCATTCGTTGTATCTGCAGGAAAAAGAATTCAATCTTCAGTTCCAGGCCCGGATAAGCCTAATGTATTTGTAACAACTCTATAGAGTAAAGAGTTCTTTGTTGCATTCAACTTACATATCAATAGGCTTAGTCAACTCTATAGCACTGTATTTCGTTTGAACAATATTTTTATACAGGTTCAGTTTTGAACTTCAGATGATGCAAGTTTGTTTGAAGCAGTCCAGTTAACTCAAGACTTGAACATGAAAAAATAGGGAGCCACATAGCCTATCTTACAAACATGAAGGTCTGATGTAATGGCAACCAAGCAAGCATATAACTGTACATGATTACTACCTCGGCTCTGCTCCATTATGACCTAGTTGATTAGAGTGACTAAACACCCAAGAGTATATAAGAACGGGCATGGCTGTAGGAAAATTATGGATAAGCTACACCCTGTTCCTAGAGCTGTAACCATTAGGTTGAGAAGAAATAAAACCAATGAGATGTCTGGTGTGGAATTTCTAGCTGAGAATCGATCAGTAAGACATCTGCATTAGGAAGTAAAATCTGCAGTTCTAAGTATAATTTGGGCATTCCATTTACAATGGTACTGAAGCTTTCCTGGCAAAGGCCGTCTCTCATAAACTCATGTGATGAACTGAACGCAGTGATTCCTACTAAACATAAAGAACCCTGCTGCCTACCAGTAAAAATATGTTCTGCTATATGTGCAGAATTTTTTTTTTGCAAGATTACACGTGCATAATTTTTAGTCATGCTTAGTTAGTGCATAAAGTTATCACGTAAACCATATTAAGTCTGGTGAATGAAAAACAAAAATCAAGAGGATCTTTTTTTTAGTCTCCGAAGTATCTGAAAGAACGGAAGTAATGCCTCATCTAGAACTGTATTGCTTCCATAGGTTGTGTTCTTTATATGAATAATATCATTTTTGCAAGGCAAATGAGAGCTGTTGTTAGAAGAGTCATTCTGAAAGAAACACATGAGGATCTTAAGCTATCCTTGATCAAGATGCAATTGAAGAGGCAAAATCTCAAGGCACAATCTGAAAAGATTTGGTGCAAGAGAAGACTGTCAGTCATCATACTGGGTGCGCATATAAGGTGCCGGAAGGAAGCAATCGGTAACAGCCAACACTTAATTCAATGATACTTGGAAATTATAGCTCAGCGCTCAAATACGACACGTACACAAAATTAGTGTTAATGACTAAGGCCAACAGCAACAGTCTTGTCACCAGCAACCATATAGGCATGAATTTTGAGTTCAGGTAAGCCATCACGAATGTGTTTTGCGTCTACAACTCAATATTGCTAAAGCAACTTAAAGCCAGTCATCGCGCTAACTTTTGGACCTTATGGTGTAATTGAGTTGTCCACATTATGTACAAAATATTATTTTCATAAATTTCCATAACTACACGCATGAAGCAACCTCAATACTGGATTGTACAAAAAAAGACACCAGATTAGATCCATTTACTACATAAAGTGTGTCTCTACTATTTAGCTGCGAGACTCACCATCTTCCATTTTTAGCCAAAAATATGTACCGACCGATAACAACCTGACTGTGTGTAATCTAACAATTCGAGTTATCAAATTCACTATGATGTTTGATTAGGGAACCTAGATCGCCACGAAAGTAAACTTAAAAAATCAGCCAGCCCAAAAGAAATGCGATTCAGGTGAGACGAGATGAGCTGAGATGGTGGAGGACTCAACTGGAGACGGCGTAGACGAGGTGGGGGGTGTCCGCGAGACGCGAGATGTGCGCTAGCACCCAGCGGAAGGCGTTCCTGCAGTTTGGGCCGAAGTGAACGACGATGAGGAGGTCCCTACCGTGGCGCCGCTCCTTGGTCTCGCGCTCGAGCTCCGGCGCGGCATGGGGCACCACCAGGATGAGGCGCAGCAGCACCACCTCCCTCCAGCTGTACTCCTCCACGTCCTCCTCCACCGTCTCCATTGGCGCTCAGTAGTTGGTGCCAGGACCGCAATACTGGCAATGCACATTTGTAAAATAAATCAGAGAGAAGGTCCCATCACACAAATCCACAGAAATATAAAACCTACAGAAAGATAAAAAAGAATTCGCACACAACAGTTATGATCTATCTTCTTGAAAACTAAAATACATGGCTCATCTTATTTCCTCATATTTAGTACAGAATATGATGAAAAGAAATTCAGAATTCATATACTGCAAACTAATGCTAAAACCAGCTTTACTTTTGATATATAGATCAATCACCTAAACCGCTGTCGATGACGAGGGGACACCGGTGACATTGTCAGAACCCCATGAGCAAGGGGATGTCAATGTCGAAGCAACAACGACAACCACATAATATGTTGCAAATGTCAACATTCAGCAAGCTGGGCAATAAGAATCAGCCATCCCAACCATATCTGTGTCAACCACTCAAACTGAAAGATGTAAAATTGAGCATCACATCTACAAATTAAAATCTATAAGTTTTGACGTCAAGACGCTGTTCTGGCTCTACATTTAGTTTTACTAGTAAGCATGCACGTGCAACGCACGTCTGAAACAAAATGAATTCACATGGTATAATATTAAGCAAAATAAATTTTACATAAAAATTCGGATGGCTAAAAAATGTCATAATGTCACTCAAATTGTATTTAAAAAAGTGTGACATATTTGTGATCCAACACACACGTATCATATTCCATAGTAAAAACATCTACTGTAAATTTAATTTTTATTTTAGTGATTTTTTTACCGAGCCATTTAAATGTGTCTAATGCCCAATGATATCAGCGAGCGTGTAACACATGATCCAGAAACACGTCTCCGCATAAAATTAACGGTCACATAATAATTGTATTATAATTGTTACAAAAATATATATTTTAAGAACCAGAACTAAGCATGTCTTGAAGGTCCATCTTTTGAAGCAGTGAAGGTCCATCTGTAGATGCGATCTATGATGATTCGTTCAATGGATGGGATACTGTTTTGAGCTTCATTCTCTTCATACTTTAGAATATGCACCAAAAATTGCTTCCTCAGTTGAAAACCATGCTACATATGCATTATACAACATTGTTATAACAAGTTGCATGTACAATGTGTATACAAATAAGCATGGTGTAAATACTCACCTTGGGTATGGGAAAATATAGTTTTCCATCACACAATGAGTGCATGAAATTGAAAACCAAATAACCCGACAGGGCACTGCATGTATGCAATAAAGATATAATGTGCTTTGAATGAATCAATAAATATTGTAATGCATTGAAAAGATTCGTACCAGTGTGAGTTTGTTGGAGCAATAGGAACTATGCATTCCCATTTAGAGATATCATCCTTGAATGCAGGGTTTGCAACTTCAAGGGCAATGTTTAGGTTGCCGGCCACGGTTTTAAGTACATTCTCCCCAAAGTAGGTATTGGTGTCGGATCAAAAATTGAGACAAGTTTTTTATTTTGATCCAAAAAAACAATAAAAATAGTCCAAACTTACACCAAGGCAACAAAATCTAGAACGATGCGATAGTTTATAAATAATATATGGAATATTAATTAAGACCAAATAAAGCACTGTCATAAAATGAAAATCTAAAATCTTACCATATCACATTGTGAGATATGATAGTCATTGCTCTCAGGCCACCTATGGAACAACCGTTTCAATATAACAATGTCCATATTTTCACGATGACTTGAGTTTCGTGCATAGTGAAACACCGCCTAAAATAAGAATAAGAAAACATTAGTGCAATGAGGAAAAAAATTGATACGTGATTATAGTAACTTACACAAAAGTTTAGATCCATATAGTGAGATGGAATGTCTCTGAGAAGCTGGACTTTGTTGCGCGCTAGTATACGCACAACCATATTGAAACAATCAATATCCATGTATTCATCATTGTTTAGTATGTTTTTTATTTGTCTCAAATTTAAGCTAATTTGGTAAGGATCAGAGCTTTTTGACCCATTCGCTCATGTAAATTCGAAATTCTGTCAATTATAATGACATCAGAGTAATTTATTAGAATACAAAATGATCTAAAAAATATGGCTTACTCCAGTAGAGCGACATCATCAACCATACTGATGAACAAGCATAGTTCATCTATTAAGTCATCATTTGTTTGATTGACAAACAGTGAAAGGATAAATGACTATGAGATGAGCTCAACTTCTGATGATGTATTTGATTTTTTTGAAATTCTCAGGGGGTTTACCTAGTATCATACATTCCGTGGGATCTGTGTTGTCTTCGTCATCTTCCATGTCTCGATTTCTTATATTATCATCATTCAATTCCGAGTCCACTAAAATCATAGCTAGTTTTGTTTTAAAAGCTGTTATATGTTCCTATTAAAGTAGTAATGAGAGTTAAATAGTGATACAACATAGAATAAGTATAATGATACACAGTGAAAAATACCCGTGTAGGAGCGTCAGACAAAATATCTACTGTGAAGTACTCCATAAAATTTACCATCCACAAACCACAAGATGACCTGCATGGTTGCAAAACTTAAATATACTCAATAAAGTTTATCATTTTTTGTAGAAAATTATATTTTTTAATCATCAAATGATCATGACTTTAACAAGCCGTGATGAAAACAATAATTTCACCCGTGTAGGTGAACCGGACATGCCCTATGAATCCCTATGAAATATTCCCTCTGTTTCTATATATAAGTCATTAGAAACTTGAATATGGACTGCATACGGATGAATATAGAGCGTATTTTAGAGTGATGTAGTCCATATTAGAATCTCTAAAAAAACTTGTATTTACGAACATACAGAGTATAATGGATTTTTATTAGAAGATATTTTTTGTTTGGACAATGCCACACTCACTCACCATCATACGTAGTATAGTGAAAAAAAGAATCAGTCAACCTTCCACCGCCCCTCACACTTCTCTCTTCCCCATTCTTCCCTGGCTCCCTCATCCACAATGCGATCTCCATCCATGGCCGGAGCTATCTGGTGGTAGCCCCCCTCCCCCCTTCGTCAGCAACGCCGGCGGACGCGCAGCCCCCTGCTCTGCCCTGCCCCTCCCCTTTGCCAGCATCGCCGGCAGCCGCGCAGGCCCCTCCTCTGCCCCGCCCCTTCTTCCTATCCGGTGATGCCGGGACCTGCCTCCTCCTGGCGACGCCTGGGTGCTCGAGCTCGGCATGCTCACCGGCGACGCCGGGGCCCTCCCTCGTGCTGACGCACTCGCCGTGGCCGGGCAGGCCCCTCCATTGCCCCGCCCCTTCTTCCTATTCGGTGACGCCGGGGCCTGCCTCCTCCTGGTGATGCCGGTGCGCTCGAACTCGTCATGCTTGCCGGCAACGCCGGGCCCTTCCCTCGTACTGATGCACCCGCCACGCCACGAACTTCCCTCCCCCTGCTCGGGACGCCATCAAGGTCCAATTCCAACTCTTGTTCTCCCCTCGATCCGGATGCTCTGCACTCCGCCCCCGTCTTGATTTCCATATTGATTAGGATGACCACGAAGACCTTCGCATGCTGTGCTGCTGCTCGGGACACTTTAGGTCCCTGCTCGCAACTCGTAGGATGCTATTAATCGTTTGGTAAAAAAGAGTAAGCTTTCTTCCAAGCCTATGATTTTCCTTTTCATCCTCTCTGTTGGTGCCTGTGTTGATGATAAAACTCTTAATGGTTCAGATACCCTGAGGGAGAAGGAGGTGCCGAAAAGGGATGGGAGCAACAAGTTTGAATCGAAAGAAGTATACCCATCTATCTCGAGACTGCTCTTCATACAGAAATATCGAGTTCAGCTTGTTGGAACGTTTCTTCGATTTTGTGTCTTCTTTCCTTTACCATTTTGTACAAAGAAAGTTTATACCTTTTTTCTCAAGAAATATAATTCTTGTGTCCTTTATCTTGCCAATTTATTGTACCATCAATGGCCGTGCTGGACAGGAGGGGCCAGCGAAGTACTTTTAGTTATGAGTTTGCTAAACCAGCGAAATCTAATATTCCTGAAGTTGAAGGATGTAACATCGCAAATGTTGTACTATAGCTGAAAACTCTTGGCATTGATGTGTAACCATCAAGGTGAGTTTCATGCTTTTGTTTTCTCATTGTTCTTGGTCATGAGTAATAGGAAAAAATGCATTGAGAAGATAGATGCTAGTAATTGCGACCATCATCAAGTTGCAATATTTTAGGTGTGCTGCTGTGGAGACACAGATATGCAGAGTCGGAGGTCACATCGACATCCTTCTTTCATGCTTATTATATAGTGTGATCCGAACAAAACCTGGAAGTTAAAACAAAAGATAAGTGCTAGCACTAGTAGAAAACAGGGCTTTGGCCCAGGCCGGGTCAGTCCATTAGTCCCGGTTCAGTCCAGAACCGGGACCAATGTGGGCATTGGTCCCGGTTCGTGGGCCCAGGGGGCCGGCCGGGCCACGTGGGCCATTGGTCCCGGTTCATCTGGACCTTTTGGTCCCGGTTGGTGGGATGAATCGGGACCAATGGGCCTCGCTCCTGGCCCACCACCATTGGTCCCGGTTGGTGGATTGAACCGGGACCAAAGGCTCCCCTTTAGTCCCGGTTCATGTCACCAACCGGGACCAATGAGGTCCCTATATATACCCCTCGCTCGCGAGCAGAGCACCCTAGTGCTCTGTTTTTCTCTGGCCGAGGGGGAGAGGGCTTGGTGGTGCTCTAGCTCACCTCCTATGCACACAAGGTGTTCGATGGAATGCCCGAGCCACACTAATTAAGCTTTCTCCTCTCCAAGCTCGACCTCCAAGCTCCATTTTCCATAATATTTGTCTAGGTTTAGCGGTCCGTCACGCCCCGTCCCTATCTTCACCGACGTCGATCACCCACGCCGAGCTCATCACCGGCATGCACCACCGTGGTGAGCTTCTTGTTCTTATCTTCTTTCTGAAAGGAAAAATATTCTTACTTGTATGTTTACATAGATACTTGTATTATTTTCTTACTTTTATTATTGCATCTTATATAGTGCGATGGTTTTGGTATCCGCCCCCGTCAGCCCTCGTCCTGTCTATGATTCGGATGTGGTATATATATTATCTTTATAACTATTGGTTCATTTATTGTTTATGAAAATTATGCCGACCAACGTGACATAGATTTTATTTATGTAGGATGTATGTGAATTGGAAATGCCAACCGACCCTATTGTCGATAGGTTAAATTTAGTTGAAGAAGAAAACAATTTGTTGAAGGAAAAAATAAAAAAATTGAGGAGGAGAAGATGATATTGGAGTTGCATGTTGCGGATGTAGTCGATGATCACAAGATCAAGATGGATGCAATGCGCTTGAAGATTAGAAAGATTAGAAAATATGCCATTCATACCGAGGCTTGGTATCATTATGTCGTTGGATCAATTGTTATGTTGGTTGCGATTATGATCGCATTTGTTTTCGCCTTGAAATGTTTTACATAGTTTCAATGTATGGTTTAATTAATTAGATGCTTTGGAGAGCTATATGTTGTTAGATGAGAACTATGTATGCACTTTGGTTTTAATGTGATGATGAACTTCTATTAATTTGGACACTTAATTATATATAATGCACGCAGATGAACCGGCAATGGATGTACGGTGATAGACACACCTGCGAGTACATTAAGGGCGTGCATGAGTTTCTCGATGCGGCTGAGGCAAACAAGCAGAATGGTTTTATGTGTTGTCCATGCACTGAATATGGGAATACGAGGTCTTACTCTAACCGTAAAATCCTTCACTCCCACCTGCTTTACAAGGGTTTCATGCCACACTATAGTGTTTGGACGAGGCACGGAGAAATAGGGGTTATGATGGAAGACGGCGAAGAAGAAGAGTATGATGACAACTATGTACCCCCTGAATACGGTGATGCTGCAACGGGGGGAGCTGGTGAAGATCAAGAGGAACCAAACGATGTGACCAATGATGTTGCAACGGGTGAAGCTGCTGAAGATCAAGAGGAACCAGACAATGTGCACGATGATGATGATCTCCGCCGGGTCATTGTCGATGCAAGGACGCAATGTGAAAGTCAAAAGGAGAAGCCGAAGTTCGATCGCATGTTAGAGGATCACAAAAAAGGGTTATACCCCAATTGCAAAGATGGCAACACAAAGCTCGGTACCGTACTGGAATTGCTGCAGTGGAAGGCAGAGAATGTTGTGGCTGACAAAGGATTTGAGAAGCTACTGAAAATATTGAAGAAGAAGCTTCCAAAGGATAATGAATTGCCCGACGGTACATACGCAGCAAAGAAGGTCTTATGCCCTCTAGGATTGGAGGTGGAGAAGATACATGCATGCCCTAATGACTGCATCCTCTACCGCGGTGCATACAAGGATCTGAACGCATGCCCGGTATGCGGTGCATTGCGGTATAAGATCAGACGAGATGACCCTGGTGATGTTGACGGCGAGCCCCCCAGGAAGAGGGTTCCTGTGAAGGTGATGTGGTATGCTCCTATAATACCACGGTTGAAACGTCTGTTCAGAAACGAAGAGCATGCCAAGTTGATGCGATGGCACAGTGAGAACCGAAAGAAAGATGGGAAGTTGAGAGCACCCATTGACGGGTCGCAGTGGAGAAAAATTGAGAGAAAGTACTGGGATGAGTTTGCAAAGGACCCAAGGAATGTATGGTTTTCTTTAAGCGCGGATGGCATTAATCCTTTCGGGGAGTAGAGCAACAATCACAGCACCTGGCCCGTGACTCTATGTATGTATAACCTTCCTCCTTGGATGTGCATGAAGCGGAAGTTCATTATGATGCCAGTTCTCATCCAAGGCCCTAAGCAACCCGGCAACGAAATTGATGTGTACCTAAGGCCATTAGTTGAAGAACTTTTACAGCTGTGGAATGGAAACGGCGTACGTACGTGGGATGAGCACAGACAGGAGGAATTTAACCTTAAGGCGTTGTTGTTCGTGACCATCAACGATTGGCCCGCTCTCAGTAACCTTTCAGGACAGACAAACAAAGGATACCACGCATGCACGCACTGTTTAGATGACACTGAAAGTATATACATGGACAAATGGAGGAAGAATGTGTACCTGGGCCATCGTCGATTTCTTCCGACCAACCATCAATGTCGAAAGAAAGGCAAGCATTTCAAAGGCGAGGCAGATCACCGGAAGAAGCCCGCCATGCGTACCGGTGATCACGTACTTGCTATGGTCAATGATTTACACTACGTAATCTTTGGAAAGGGTCCCGGTGGACTAGCTGTTCCGAATGACGCTGAAGGACACACACCCATGTGGAAGAAGAAATCTATATTTTGGGACCTACCCTACTGTAAAGACCTAGAGGTCCGCTCTTCAATCGATGTGATGCACGTGACGAAGAACCTTTGCGTGAACCTTCTAGGCTTCTTGGGCGTGTATGAGAAGACAAAAGATACACCCGAGGCATGGGAGGACCTGCAACGTTTGCACGAAAAAGACGGCATGTATCTGAAGAAGTATAAAGGTCCTGCCAGCTACGCTCTTACGAAAGAAGAGAAAGAAATCTTCTTTGAATGCCTGCTCAGTATGAAGGTCACGACTGACTTCTCGTTGAATATAAAGGGAATAATAAATATGCCAGAGAAAAAGTTTCAGAACCTAAAGTCTCATGACTGCCACGTGATTATGACGCAACTGCTTCTGGTTGCATTGAGGGGGCTTCTATCGGAAAACGTCCGATTAGCCATTGTGAAGCTATGTGCATTCCTCAATGCAATCTCTTAGAAGGTGATCGATCCAGAAATCGTACCAAGGCTAAGGAGTGATGTGGCGCAATGTCTTATTAGTTTCGAGCTGGTGTTCCCACCATCCTTCTTCAATATCATGACGCACGTCCTAGTTCATCTAGTCGACGAGATTGTCATCCTGGGGCCCGTATTTCTACACAATATGTTCCCCTTTGAGAGGTTCATGGGAGTCCTAAAGAAATATGCCCGTAACCGCGCTAGGCCAGAAGGAAGCATCTCCATGGGCCATCAAACAGAGGATGTTATCGGGTTTTGTGTTGACTTCATTCCTGGCCTTAAGAAGATAGGTCTCCCTAAATCGCGGTATGAGGGGAGACTGACTGGAAAAGGCACTCTTGGGAGAGACTCAATAATATGCAGGGACGGATATTCTTGGTCTCAAGCACACTACACAGTTCTACAGAACTCTACCTTGGTGACCCCGTATGTCGATGAACACAAGAACAGTCTGCGCTCCAAACACCCGGAGCAGTGCAACGATTGGATTACATGTCTTCTTTTTTCTTCTTCTTCCTATACGTATTAGTTTTTTTATTTAGGTTGTTAATTAGTAGATATTAATTTTGTTCATATATGTATTGATGCATGTGATATGTATGTATGTATGTATGTATCGGGTATGTCGTTGTCGATATACCCCCTACCTGATAACTTCGACATGAGGGGGTCGAGAGGGGGTCTAAGGTCGCCGAGGGGTCGAGGGTCATCGAACATGAGAGGAAGAAGAGGATAAAAAAAGAAGAGGAAGAAGAAAAAAAGAGAGGAGAAGAAAGAATAGAGGAGTAGAACTCCTCTATTCTTTCTTCTCCTCTCTTTTTTTCTTCTTCTTCCTCTTTATTTTATCGGGAACGAGGGTCGTCGAGGGTCGCCGAGCGGTAGAGGAGAAATCCTAAATAGAAAGTATCGTCAGTGTGAGATACATGTACCGTCGGTGTCGGACACTACATCCACGTCCCACAAGTGG